>NC_136972.1:28843776-28851276 GCF_032717465.1 Coenobita brevimanus | reverse complement strand
ATGAGAGAGGGTGTGTGTGAGCTGGGAGCAGGGCAATGAAATGGCGGGGGACAGGGTGACATGGAGGCAATTTGTTTGTGGCTTACGGGATTAAGGCGTCTGGCAATAGATAGACAGATAGAGGTTACAAAGACTGACTGACGCATTATAGACCAGCACCAGACGATTTTATTCAGCTGAGGGACCCAAGAGATTATTCCTCACTCTTTATCCAATCGTCACTTAACAGGGAATAAGCTTAGATCATTTTATCACAGCTGGTCTTTAGTTGGCTACATGAGGGGATAATCTAGGTGTGTGTGTGTGTGTTTGAAGGTAATGGAGATGAGGTGTCTGAGGAGTATGTGTGGAGTGACGCGTATGGATCAAGTGCGAAATGAAGTGCGAAGGAGAACTGGAGTTGTTAGGGAGATGGCTGGTAGAGTTGAGCAGAGGGTTTTGCGATGGTTTGGGCATATGGAGAGAATGGATAATGAGCGATTGGTGAAAAAGATAACTAGATCTGATGTGAGAGGTGTAAGGCTGAGAGGAAGACCACGAATAGGATGGATGGACAGTGTGAAGAGAGAGCTGGATGCGAGAGGGATGTCTGTTGAGCAAGGAAGAGTGGCTGTGCGTGACAGAAATAAATGGAGAGAAATTGTGAATGAATAAGTGATGACGCAGCCCTGAGGGGATATTCTCCCTCATTTGGTCTGATCAGCTTTCGGGTCAGGTGCGGGTAAGGGGATGGGTCTGTTATGATGTGGCAGGGGTAAACCAGCTCTGCTGTCGGGCCCTGCTGCGGATGTCACTGATTGCACTGCGCAGTTGACCCTTGTGCGGTGTGGTGCGGTGAGGTTCTGTCCCTTCTCCCCTTTGGGGCTGAGATGCGAATGAATGTGTTTGAATGGATGAGTAAATGGGGAGTGTGTCGTCCTGTCTCGGCTACCTCCCTTTCCTTGGGGGAAGCAGCCTAGGTATATAGATAGATAGATAGTGTGTGTGTGTGTGTGTGTGTGTGTGTGTGTGTGTGTGTGTGTGTGTGTGTGTGTGTGTGTGTGTGTGTGTGTGTGTGTGTGTGTGTGTGTGTGTGTGTGTGTGTGTGAAATTTACGAAGGGCTACAAGAAAAACACTTGCTTATTAATACTCCACGGCCTTTATCGAATTATAATCAATTCCTTCACTGACAGACCTACTCTCCAACATTCCTATAAAATTTCCCCCTGGTATTGGTGCTCCTGTTTGGTGTTAGAGGTGGTATTATCCCGTAAGCCTTCAGTAAATGGCCGGTATATCGATTGCAGAGAGAGAGAGAGAGAGAGAGAGAGAGAGAGAGAGAGAGTTCTTCTGCTGTCTTACCTGACCTTTAGTAATTAGGGACGGGATCTCCTACTGTTATTATGGCTGGATCATCTATCTATCTATCTATCTTTCTATCTATTTGTCTATCTATCCATCTGTCTGTCTGTCTATTTGTCTGTCCATCTGTCTGTCTGTCTATCTATCTGTTTATGTATTTATGTGTGTGTGTATGTATGTATGTAGGTATCTCTATCTATCTATCTATCCATCTGTCTGTCTGTCTGTCTGTCCATCTCTTTCTATCTATCTATCTGTCTGTCTGTCTATCTATCTGTCTATGTATGTACAGTATGTATGTATATATCTCTATCTCTCTCTGTCTATCTATCTATCTATCTATCTACCACCTTAGAGTACCTCAGCTGGGGCTTCACAAACTTCCCATACCACTTCTTCGTGACTAGCATCGTACCCTGGGCTTTCACTACTGTTATCAAGGAGTGAAGATGGAGAGATGGCAATTTTAGGCCAAGTTAGAGTAAAAAGAGTATAGCAGAGAAAGACAGTCTGTGTGAGCTGTGTAACTCCTCTCTCTCTCTCTCTCCCTGCCTCTCTCTCTCTCTCTCTCTCTCTGTCTCTGTGTGTGTGTCTCTGTCTGTCTGTCTGTCTGTTCGTCTCTCTCTCTCTCTCTCTCTCTCTCTCTCTCTCTCTCTCTCTCTCTCTCTCTCTCTCTCTCTCTCTCTCTCTCTTAATATAAATGTTAAATGTATAGTTACGTAGATAATAAAGTATATATGAAGCTCAATAGATAAAAAGTCGATAGATAGATAGACACTAGGCAGATAAATAGATAGATAAATATAAATACTAGATAGATATATAAATGATAATAGATCGATGGTAGCAAGGTACATAGTGAGAGAGAGAGAGAGAGAGAGAGAGAGAGAGAGAGAGAGAGAGAGAGAGTTCAATCATCAGTAGGTAGGGAGGTAGGAAGGTAGGTGGGTAGAGAGAGAGAGAGAGAGAGAGAGAGAGAGAGAGAGAGAGAGGAAGGCTATGTTACCTTAAAGTGGGATTGTTATTTCGGGAGGTGCCAGAGAGAGAGAGAGAGAGAGAGAGAGAGAGAGAGAGAATTACATACATACACAGACACTGGGGTTCCACCTATAGTTCTTTCACCTAAACTTGGCCCAGATTATCGTCCTTTGCACTTCTTCGTGACTAGCACCATTTTCTAATATAAATCCCATGTTATAACTCAAGGGTAACTATAATGCTACGACTCTACAGCCTTTCCACAGCACTTCTTCGTGACTAGCATCGTAATTCGCAGCTAAACTTACTAAAATCCAGTAGCATCAAAGACCATGCTCCGGATCTACACTCTTTCCCTAGCACTTCTTCGTGACTAGCATCATTTAGGCCAAATCAGAGATGTTTACGTGTGTCTGTCTATCTGTCTATCTATCTGTAGGTTCATCTATCTTTCTATCTATCTATATCTATCTTTCTGTCTTTCCTTTTACTTTACGTCCGTCCATCTATCTTTCTATCAATCTATCTATCTATCTATCTGTCTGTCTATCTACCTATCTATCTATTTATCTATCTTTTTCTAACTATCCCTACATGTCCATCCACCTGTCTACTAATCTGTCTATCTATATATGAGTCTGTCTATCTATCCCTCTATCTATCCATCCATCTATCTATCTGTCTATCTATCTATCAGTCTTTCTACCCGTCTATCGATCAGTCAGTCTATCTATCCATCCATCTATCTATCTATCCGTCTATTTATCTATCTGTCTATCTCTCGTCGCTGCAATGAATCATCACTTTATTGCTTCCAAGATGTTCCTATGCAACAAATTACCAGAGATATAAACACTGACTCTCTCTCTCTCTCTCTCTCTCTCTCTCCCCCGTACTTACCTGCCTACCTACCTACCTACCACCTACCTAGCTGCCTACCTGCCAATCTATCGATCTGTCTATCTATCTATCTTTCCTTCCATCCATTCCTCTCTCTCTCTCTCTCTCTCTCTCTCTTTGTCTATCTATCTGTCTATCCCTCCCTCCCTCAATCTATCTATCTATGTCTATCTATATATCCATTCATCCCTCCTTCCATCTATCTACGGTATCTATCTATCTATGTACCTATCTATCTATCCCTCCTTCCCTCCCTCCCTCTGTCAATCTATCTATCTGTCTATCCCTCCCTCTCTCAATGTATCTATGTATACTTGTATGTAGTGTATGTATGTATGTATGTATGTATGTAAGTATTTACGTATGTATGTATGTATGTATGTCTGTACGGTATGTACGTATCCTTTCCTCACTCACTCACTCTATCTATCTATCTATTCATCCATCTATCTATCTATCTATCTATCTCAGCGTAGCATCACACAATCAACTAAATATTTACCAACAACACTCTTCCTTCCCTTTGTCTTCATGTTTCCCTCTCTCTTTGCAGCAACGTTTCCCCCCTCCCTCCCCCCCCTCTCTCTCTCTCTCTCTTCGCAGCAACGTCTCCTCACTCTCTCATTGTCCCCCCGAGGTTCCTAAACAACATTTTCGAGGATCTCTCTCTCTCCCTCTCTCTCTCTCTCTCTCAACGTCTTCCCACACACACATGTATCCAAATATATACTCTGCAACCCCCACATACTTCCATTCTCTCTCTCTCTCTCTCTCTCTCTCTCTCTCTCTCTCTCTCTCTCTCTCTCAGGGATCGGTGTTGGGACCAGTCCTATTTATTATGTATATTAACGGTATCGATGTTGGAATAAACAACTTTATTTCTAAATTTGCGGACGATACAATAATCGGCAACACAATATTAACTGAAGAAGGCAGAATTAGGCTCCAAAATGACCTTAACAAAAATCATTAGCAAGTCCTCACTAGTTAAGGATCTAAGCATACTGATTTCAGACGATCTGAAATGTTCGAATCAATGTATCTCTGCCGCCAATAAAGCCAACAGGGCCCTAGGCTTCATCAAAAAACATTTTACGTATAAAAGCAAAGATATTGTAATCCCACTATACAAAAGCATAGTCAGGCCACACTTAGAGTTTGCAGTGCAATTTTGGGCGCCTCACCTAATTAAAGATATAGAAATACTGGAAGCGGTCCTGCGAAGGGCTACCAAGTTAATCCCGTCCCTGAGGAATAAACCATACCTCGAGAGACTCAGGGAATTAAACCTATTCTCTCTTAGAAAACGGAGACTCAGGGGACAACTGATTGAATGTTTTAAGATGCTAAAAGGCTTTAGTAATACTGATTCAAGCAAGCTATTCACAGTAATTGCCGAGACTGTAACTCGAGGAAATGGTATGAATTTGCAAGCAAGGAGGGCTAATCTTGATACAACCAAGAACTTCTTCACTTACTCTGTTGTAAGCGAATGGAATAAACTACCTGGGAATGTGATTGAGAGTGGTGCCATAAATATATTTAAAAAGAGACTGGACATGTATCTCGACGCAATTGGTATCGTTTAGTTAGGATGAAGCAATTACTGCATATTCGCATCTGCATTCATCTGTCTATTAGACACAGACAATATTTTACGGTGTATATATGATGGGTAAACATTCTATTCATCTTTTTATATATATATAAAAACATTAAAAAAATTGCATGCATAGAGTAAGTATGTGGCTGTATGCCCAAATTTTCCTTTTCCATATTATTCTACTTTCTGCCGATCCTATAAAATTCCTTCAGGTTTTTCATTCCTGCAAGGTATTACTTCCTCTCTTCTTTCCTGTACGGCAAATGCCGGAGGGTCTGGAGGGTGGGGGAGAGAGCCTTCTGCTGTGCTATCCTTTTCTCCTGCTCCTATGCACTATATTAGTATTAAGGCATATTAGTATAAAGGCCGGACCACCTCGTAGGGACCGCAAGGTCTGTGTGGTCTGTGTATCTATGTAACTATGTAAATCCCTCTCTCCGCAGCAACGTCTCCTCACTCTCTCTCACTGCCCCCCCCCCCCCAGGTTCCAACACAACAAATCCGAGGATCTCTCTCTCTCTCTCTCTCTCTCTCTCTCTCTCTCTCTCTCACTCACTCACTTTCTCTCACTGCCCCCACAGGTTCCTAAACAACAAATTCGAGGATAATTACACGCCCACCATCGAGGACTTTCACCGTAAGCTATACCGAATCCGTGGCGACATCTACCAACTGGATATATTGGACACTTCTGGCAACCATCCCTTCCCCGCCATGAAGAGGCTCTCCTTTCTGACTGGTAGGTGTGATGGATAGATGGATAGATAGATGGATAGATACATAGATGGTTGGATGGATGGATAAATGGAAATAGATAGATATACGGACTGACAGATAGATGGATGGATGGATGGATGAATGAATGAATGAATGAATGGATGGATGGATGGACGGATGGACAGATAGATGACTGGATAGATAAACAGATGGATGGATAGATGGACGGATAGATAGACAGATAGATAGAAGGAGAAATAGACAAGAAGACAGAGGAGTAGGTGGGTTTGTAAAAAGCTGAATGGGTTTTGTTGGTGGATGGACGTATGGATGTAGACAAAAGACTGACAGACTAATATAGATAGATAATTTAGAGAGAGAGAGAGAGAGAGAGAGAGAGAGTGGAAGTATGTGGGTGTTGCAGAGTATATATTTGGATACATGTGTGTGTGGGAGGCGTTAAGAGAGAGAGAGAGAGAGAGAGAGAGAGAGAGAGAGAGAGAGAGAGAGAGAGAGAGAGAGAGAGCTGGGTGATTGTGTGTGGGTGTAATGTGGAAAAAAGTTTGTGTGTGTGTGTGTGTGTGTGTGTGTGTGTGTGTGTGTGTGTGTGTGTGTGTGTGTGTGTGTGTGTGTGTGTGTGTGTGTGTGTGTGTGTGTGTGTGTGTGTAAAGCATCATCCTACACACAGTATTAACTACACAAAACGTCTCCCCGACCTGAATATAAAAGAAAGAAAAGATACGAACAAAAACAATACCCTATATAAAACACACACACACACACACACACACACACACACACACACACACACACACACACACACACACACACACACACACACACACACACACACACAATCCCTGAAGGCCAAACACCATGAAAAGCAAGAAAAAAGGTCT
Source organism: Coenobita brevimanus (assembly GCF_032717465.1). Classification (NCBI taxonomy): domain Eukaryota; kingdom Metazoa; phylum Arthropoda; class Malacostraca; order Decapoda; family Coenobitidae; genus Coenobita; species Coenobita brevimanus. Next base: position 28,844,837 of record NC_136972.1, on the reverse strand, counting down.
GTAAGGAAAAAAACAAAAAAAACAATCCCTACACCAGTTTGCGTCTCTCTCAATCACTTTCCTTGTCTCTCAGTCGATCTATCTATCTATCTATATCCATCACCCTTTATCTGTGTATTTATCTATCTGGCTGTCTATCTATCTATCTACTGGAATTTATAACCCAGTGCCTCCAAAAAATATATATATGTGAATTTTGATGGAATTTTCTGAGTTCTAATAATTACCAAGGACGATATTGGCACTTATAATCACAGGGGCGTCCATATATCAAAATTCTTCGTCCTTGTTTCATACGTGTACCACAAAAATATAGGGGGATAATGGAGACTGTAGCCTTGTTTACCTCTGTTTCACTCACTTAGTCCCTTGATTAATAATAATAATCATCATCATCATCATCACCATCATCATCATCATCATCACCATCATCATCATCACCATCATCATCATCATCATCACCATCATCATCACCATCATCATCATCACCATCATCACCATCATCATCATCATCATCATAATAATAATAATAATAATAATAATAATAATAATCCATCCATCCATCCATCCATCATCCAATCCTACATTGCCCCATGAGGAGCGTAGGAGCCCGGGGCTTGGCAGTTGGTCCTGACATTTAAGATGAGAGTGACCAGCCTCACTCATCCCTGAGTGGCAATACTTGAGCAATCAACCCCAACCATCCCTTGGATATAAACCTTCACCAGCTCACTCCGATTGGAGCGCAATAATTACTCACTAAACCACCAGGCGCCAAAATTTGGTTATATGGTTACCACCCAGCGTAGTAAATGGTTTCCTGGTGTACAGGAAACCATTTGGCTTGTCACTCAGTGTAGAGTCACCCACAGGCAGAAGGAAGAGGAAAGAATGAAGGAAAGAAAGACAGAAAAGGATGGAAGGAAAGAAGGATGGAGGAGAGGAATGGGCAGACATCCGCGAGCAGCACTACATCGAGTGAGTGGATGATGAGCGCCCCCACCTGATACTAAATAATAATAATAATAATAATAATAATAATAATAATAATAATAATAATA
>NC_136972.1:28818776-28836276 GCF_032717465.1 Coenobita brevimanus | reverse complement strand
TGTTGATTAGGAGAAGGCCTTTGACAGAGTCCCTAGGGAGGTGGTGAAGCGAGCAATGAGAAAACCTGGGATCGAGGAGTGGTTAGTCAGAGTGGTTATGGCTATGTATGTGGATGTTCACACCCAAGGGAAGATGAATGGAGATCTGAGTGACGAGTTTTGTGTGGATGTTAGCGTGCATCAGGGGTCACTCGTGAGTCTCTTATTGTTTATCATGGTGCCTGTCTTTAGCGTGACTTCAGAAATGGACTCCCATGGGAGATGTTGCATGCTGATGACTTGGTGTTGATTGCAGAGAATGAAAGGAAGGCGGAGGAAATATTTAGATGAGGAGACGGAATGGGGTACAAGGATTTGAGAGTAAATGTTGATAAAACTAATGTGATAATATCTACGGCTGGTGGTGATACTGTCAAAACAGGAGTGTGACCACGTACAGTTTGCCACAAGGGTGTGACGAGTAACTCCATCTTGCGCAGGGTCTATGATAAGTGGGTGCATAAGAGATGTGGTATTAGAGGGGGACTGCCAAACAATGCTGATTTCGTGTGTGCAGTGTGTCGGGGAGAGCATGTAGAGATTATCAGACGTGAAAGAGCTGATCATGCTGGAAAATCTCTTGTGTGTGTGGAGGAGTTTTGCTATTTGGGGGACATGATATGTGCTGGAGGTGGGGCTGGAGCTAGGTCTGTGGCTAGGGGACGGAGTGGTTGGAGGAAACTGAGGGAGCTGTTGCCTCTCCTAACACTGAGAGGGCTTCCCTTCCGTGCTAAGCGATCTTTGTATTCTGCATGTGTTAGAAGTGTAATGCTGTATGGTAGTGAGATCTTTGCTGTAATAAAGGAGGACATTCTTAGGCTCAAACGTACAGAAATAACAATGATTAGATGGATGTGGAGTGCGTCCTTGAATGCCAGGCCTGGGGGGGGGCTAGGTTTACGACTGAAGAGCTGACAGGAAGGATGGGACTGGGATGTACTGGTGTTGTGATGAAGTGAGGTAGGCTGAGATGGTCCGGGCATGTGGAGAGGATGGAGGACGACAACTGGGAGTGGAGGGTGAGCAGTGTGAACGTCGGGGATAGAGTTGCAAGAGGTAGACCAGGAAAAAAAAAAAAAAAAAAAAAAAAAAAAAAAGCCTGGAACGAGGTCACACATTGGGATAAGGGACTGAACTGGGAGGGTACCAGAGATCGAGCAGTATGGAGAGCCGCCATTAGTGACCAAAGGCCGTCGCAGGCAACCATATTGGAGTCTTTATTAACGATACGATTCTTCTTCTAATAATAATAATAATAATAAAAAACAACAACAACAACAACTCAATAATAATAATAATAATAACAGTTATCATTATTATTATTATTATTATTATTATTATTATTATTATTATTGTTATTATTCTTTGGATCCTGACAGACGATTACAGACGCACTAATCACTGCATGGGGAAATAATAATACCCTTCTGCGTCTAGTTTAACTTTAAATTTCTTTACCCAGAAATCTGTTTACATCTAAAACTGCAAAGGGGACCTGGAATTTCAAGCTGACAGTTGCGTGTCGAGTTACGGGAATGTTTGCTACGCGTTTTCCTTGTCAGCTACGCCCCTTATGTTAATCCTATTGCCATATCAATAGCCATGTACGTGTGTTGGAGGATTTGTAGGAGTGGCATTGTCCGTCTGCCTCTCGTTAATGATATTCGGACGCGACCTTCATTTTCGTTGATCTTAGCGACTTTAGCGAAGCCACACCACACCACACTCTACCACACCCTAACAGAACACCACACCACACACACACCACACCTAATCCTACCAACACCACATCACACCACACATCATACCACCTCACTGCACCACACCAAACACCACAGTACACCACACCACACCACGGCCATCATTCGCTTGGCCCGAAGACTTCTGGATCTAATATTTTATGCTTGTTCTATCCATTTACTCTTCTATCCATCCATATAGTATTTATCTATCCTATCCATCCATTCATCTATCTGTCAGTCTACCTACCTATCTATCTATCTATCTATCTATCATACTAACACAAAGGGCGGACATGGTGCATAAACAGCCACACGAAAGCACAAAACCAGAGGAGTAATAAACACCTTCATCTATTCATCCACCTGCCTTTCTGTCTACCTGTCCACACATCTATCCGTCTATCTATCTGTCTATCTATCTCCGCAGGGCCGTGGGAAGGGAGGAGGTGCAGCAGTTCGTCTCCTCCGCCTCCTGCTGCGCTTACGTCGACACCTCCGCCAAAAAAGACAGCAATGTGGACAAACTGTTTTATGAGCTCTTCGTCTTGGCCAATTTACCTATGGAGATGTCACCAGCGCTGCACAAGAGAGTCTGTCCGCCCGTGTGAGTAGATAAATAGATAGATAGAGGCTAGATTAAGAGAGGTAGGTTGATAGATAAGCGATAGATTAAGGGATTTAGGCTGGTAGGTCGGTAAGTAGGTTCGTATATTGTTAGACTGACTCATGGATTGATGGACTGACAAAGACTGATTAATTGATTGATAGACAGACAGACAGGCAGACAGATACAGACAGATATATACATAGATAGGTAGACAGATGGATAGACAGATAGATAGGTAGATAGATAGATGGATAGACACAGATAGATACAAAGCAACAACGAGGACAAGCTGTTCTGAGGTAAATGTAATAGATAGATAGATAGAAAGTTAAATAGATATATAGGTAACAGGTGCCTACTCTAGATAGATAAATGGAGAGAGAGATAATACGAGACACGTGCCCATAACATTAAAAATATAGCTAGATGGATAGATAGGTTGATTGGTAGATACACTGAGAGACAGACAGACAGACAGACAGACTGATAGATGGGTTGATAAACAGATAGATAGATAGGCAGGGCATGCACGGATCCTACAGTGTGTGTGTGTGTGTGTGTGTGTGTGTGTGTGTGTGTAGTGATTTTTGTCCATAGAGCTTGTGGGATTTTAAATGAAGGCTCTATTTTGTGAGGGACCTTTGTGTACGGTATCATGAGAGAGAGAGAGAGAGAGAGAGAGAGAGAGAGAGAGAGAGAGAGAGAGAGAGAGAGAGAGAACACTAGTTATGGTGATGACGGTGATGAAACAGCGTAATTCATATCTTGGACGCAATATAAACTCTACGGCATCTACACTCCAGGTTTCACAACTAAGATTACGAACGCGCAGCTGCAACTACTACCACCACCACCACTACTACTATTACCACCACCACTACCACTACTACTACTACCCCCACCATCACTATTTCTTCTCACCCCCACCAGCACCGCGACCAACAGCATTTCTACGTGTATTAAGTGATGGGCTTTTTCTCATAGGTAGCCCCGCGTAGTTTGTGTGCCCGCCGCCAGGGGTCCAGGCGGCGCTGATGATGTTTAAACGCCACTCATGCCTCCCGCGCCTTTTGAAATCAGCCGATGAATCCAGAAAATACAGTGCCACGGTCCACTGCGCAGCGTATGGAAGCAAGAACGAGACAGGGACAGGCAGCTAAGAACAGTGTACCAATTGCATTACCACGGTGGAGGAGATGAGTACGGTGATTCAATATGGCGGCCAAAGTCACACACCCGCTGCGGAAATTGCCCCTCCATCTTGTACAACTCAGTGATTCAAACCCATAACTTGAATTATCTGTTACTCGAGCTTTATTAACAACACAAAAGTTTTCAAGAGTAAAAAAAGAGAGCATGTTGTTTACAGTTATCAATTATATTTATATCGTATTACTGAATCCCTAAAGGTGTAATTCAATGAGCTTTCAATGCAATGGTATAAAATGGTAGGAACAGACATCTCACATTCTTCTATCTATCCATCTATTGCCAGACGCCTCAATCCCGTTCGGGGTGGCCACAAACAAATCGCCTCCATGTCGCCCCGTCCCCCGCCATTTCACTGCCCTGCTCCCAACTCACACCCCCCTCTCTCATATTGTACCTCTCCACCCCATCCCTCCATCTCATCCTCGGCCTCCCCCTCCCTCTTCCCCCCTCCACCTCACTCACATAGACTCTCTTCGTCAGTCTTTCACCCTCCATCCTCTCCACATGGCCAAACCACATTCATACAAGCAATATATTACTTCTCTAACATTTCTAGTACAGTGTTGTTCTTATCTGACAGACATCCGTAACCCTCTCAGATCAGGCGATGGTTAAATCAAGCTGAAGGAACGATTTGACTAGCAACCAAGGAGTCACTAGCATAACACTCATCCACACCTGTGTACGTATCTTTAGCAACACAATATCTGATACATTTTGCTGAGGAGAATTTACAATATATCTAAGTGGACTATCAAAGGTAAAAGACCCTGATTCACACCTGCCAATTCCATCAAACTCTATAAAACCAAAGGATCCAAAATCTTCCAAGTGCTAACCTTCGCCTGGAGAGTAACGGGGACACAGTATCATCCAGACGCCTCAAAACAGTAATGGGTGACCACAGCTGAGACGAACACATTATGCCACCAGTCTGACCGGCACGGGATGAACAATTTATTACCAGCTACCGATACATAACCTTATTGGGCGAGTGACATGCTTTCGAAGGACTAAATCAAAATAATATACATCGATTATTTAAGAGGTCTCAATATTTAATTAATTTTACTCAATAATGAAAGGTAAAAAGCCACCTCAAGTGTCTGAATAGAGAGAGAGAGAGAGAGAGAGAGAGAGAGAGAGTGTGTGTGTGTGTGTGTGTGTGTGTGTGTGTGTGTGTGTGTGTGTGTGTGTGTGTGTGTGTGTGTGTGTGTGTTCGGAAAAGAAATGGATATTATGTGTGGACCTGCTTTGGTTAAACATACGGAAAAAATTATGTTTATTTTGTTAAAAGAGTTGGGCTTAGAAGGTCTACACACACACACACACACACACACCTACCTACCAACTTACCCACCCAACTACCGACTCAACATAATCAAACTCCCTACCTACAAACCTACCTACTCACCCACCTACCAACTCGACGTAACCTAACTTACCTCACCTACCTACCTACCTACCTACCTACCTACCTACTTACCTGCTTCCTCCTTAACCTCAATGACCTTCTCTTGACACCGCCAAGAATAAAGCCACATGTCCGTCTTTACTCAACCACAAGCACACCATTTTACTATTGAACATTAAGCCTTCAAAATAAAACCAAGCGCCATGACGTGTTTTCATTTTATTACTGCTGTTACTAGTCGATTTTATGGGCTAGGAAAAAAATTGGCACAGTAATAATAAATAGCATGTTTATTTCTTCCAATTTAGTGTCTATGGAGGTAAATAAAAGGGTGGAAATAAGAGTAAGGGGAAAAAATCTCTCTAATGCTATATAAAATTCTCGAGAGATGGAAAGCATATAATTCTTGTCCTCACTCCAGTCTCTCTTGTCTCCAGCCTCCTCCTGCCTTGTCTCCAACCCCCCCCCATCTCCCTGTCACTGCATAGAGGGTAGGGGTGTTGGAGAATGATGGTGGAGAGGGAAGGAGGATAGACGGGGAGAGTAGAGGAAGTGAGGGGAGAAGGAGAGGAAGGGAGGAGGGGGAAAGTGAGAAGAGATTACAGGAAGGGAGGGTAGAAGAGAGGGAAGGATGAGAGAGAGAGAGAGAGAGAGAGAGAGAGGAGATGTAATGAAGAGGGAGAGGAGGAGGAGGAGGAGGAGCAGGAGGAGGAGGAGGCAAAGGTATGGGAGAGGAAGGGAAGAGATGAGAAAAGAGGGAACGGAGAAGAAGATAGGAGAGGGAGATAAGATTGATAGTGTATGCAGACGAAAGAGAGAGAGAGAGAGAGAGAGAGAGAGAGAGAGAGAGAGAGAGAGAGAGATTGTTATTTCCGTTCAGGCGCATTGAGACGTTAAAAATGAAGTAGACGATCTGGAAATATAATATCAATGTATATGTTCTCTCTCTCTCTCTCTATTTTCTATCCGGTCTTCCCAACACTCCCTCCCCTTCACCATAACTCTCGTCTTTACCTCCTCTCTCTCTCTCTCTTACCCGGCCCTCCCCATCCCTCCCTCCCTTACCTTCACCATAACTCTCATCTCTTCCTCCTACGCGGTCTCTCTCTCTCTCTCTCTCTCTCTCTCTCTCTCTCTCTCTCTTTCTCTTACCCGGCCCTCCCCATCCCTCCCTCCCTTACCTTCACCATAACTCTCATCTCTTCCTCCTACGCGGTCTCTCTCTCTCTCTCTCTCTCTCTCTCTCTCTCTCTCTCATGTCGCTAGGGGGTTATCCCAGCGCAATACAATTAATTGCTTTGCTTTCAGTTCTCTCTCCGTCTGTCTATCTGTCTGTCTATCGTAAGTACAGCTCTTCCTATTCCAATATCACTACTTTTCTCTCACTTATTCTATCTATCAATCTATCTATCTATCTATCTGCTGTATTATCTTTCTCCTCTACAGCTGATAATAGACTTAAGTTCTAGCATAAAGGTCAGACCGTCTTGTGGGTACCGTAGCGCCTGTGTGGTCTGTCTGTCTGTCTGTCTATCTGTCTGTCTGTCTGTCTGTCTGTCTGTCTGTCTCTCTCTCTCTCTCTCTCTCTCTCTCTCGTAACCAGACCTCATCCCACTGCAATATTTCTAACTGTTGCCTCCAATTCTCTCACTCTTTTAATCTCAACTAATCCTCCCTATCACACACTCACTCTCATCTCTCTCTCTCTCTCTCTCTCTCTCTCTCTCTCTCTCTCTCTCTCTCTCTCTCTCTCTCTCTCTCTCTCTTTCTTTAACCCCTTCACTACCTGAGTTAAATCGTCTGGTCTGTATGAGAGAGAGAGAGAGAGAGAGAGAATGTTTATTTGCGTGTGTATGACTGACTTTTGTGCGTAAATGTGTGTGTGTGTGTGTGTGTGTGTACATTTGCATTTACATTTGTTTCGATATAAGTATACACCTATGAATGTATATACTGTATGTATGTATGTATGTAGGTAGGTAGGTAGGTAGGTAAGTAGGTAGATATTTAGGTAGGTAGGCATTTATATATGTAGGTATGTATCTATGCATGTAAGTCTTTGAGTGTGTATAAGTTTGCATGTGTGTATGTACGTATTTTTCTATATATGTATGTACTGGTGTGCGTGGTATGTATGTATGTATGTGTATGTAGTCGTTCACTCTGCTCTGCCCAGCAAAAGCCTGGAATAACTCTTGCATTCTTTTACCATGCGTACATCAGCATATGTTCCTGTATGTATGTATGTATGTATGTGTGTGTGTATGTGTGTATGTATATATGTATGTATGTATGTATGTATAAGCGTAGGTGTGGGTATATATCCACATTCCAAATATCCACAAATACCACACCATCCACCCTACCCTCACCTGCCCTACACTACCCTACCCTACCCAACACCACCCTACACCCACCTGCCCTACACTACACCACCCTACCCTACCCTACACCACACCACCGTACCCTACCTTCCCCTACCCTACCCAACCCTACACTACCCAACCCTACCTTCCCCTTTATTTTCTACCTTTCCCCTCACCCTACCCTACCTACCCTCCTCTACCCTACCCTACATCATCTCCCTGTCCTATATTACCCTACCGCACCCTCCCCTCCCCTAGCCAATAGCCTCTGTCACACACACACACACACACACACACACACACACACACACACACACACACACACACACACTTCCTCATACACTATATATATACACACCTCCTCCCCTACCTCTGCCAAAACCATACACACACAGTCACCCCTCACCCTTCCCATTCTCTCTCATCATAATTCAATCCCTTTTTACTCCCATTAACTCTCTGTTCCTTAACGATACCCTTTTTGTATCAGTCTGCATCGCTGTTTAATTCAATCTGTTACACTGCACAGTAGATCATATATATATTTTACACCTTTCTGTCGTTGATCCTGTTTGTCCGTCTGTCTATCTGTCTGTCTGTCTTTGCCTGTCTACCTATCTTTCTTCCTGTGTTTCTCTGCCTGTCTGTTTGTCTGTCTGTCTACCTATCTATTTGTTTCTCTCTTTCTCTCTCTCTCTCTCTCTCTCACACACACACACACACACACACACACACACACACACACACACACACACACACACACACACACACACACACACACCTCAATATCAAATTCACCCTACCATACTCCACACCAAGCTCATTAATTGCTTATGCTAAACATACAAACACATCAATAAATTTTCTCATATCAAAGTAGCTAAGAAGAGAAAATATTTGGTTTAAGATTAATTTCTCTTTGGCATGATGGAATATTTAGGGCAGATAACTGGGAGAGTTGTGCCGATCATGGGGGGGTTATTGTGGGTTTAAATAGGGATAAGTAAGGGTAGTAGTCAGAGAGAGAGAGAGAGAGAGAGAGAGAGAGAGAGAGAGAGAGAGAGAGCGCAGATCGATGTCCTCCGAGGAAGTGTTTTATCCATGCTTCTGGGGTGTTAGTGAAATGTGGGAAGGACTGTCCGTAGAGTTTTACAGTATCGATTTTCTTTCTCTCTCTCTCTCTCTCTCTCTCTCTCTCTCTCTCTCTCTCTCTCCCTCTCTCTCTCAGACGTAAAAGGAGCATGGTTAAAACACCCCCTCAGAGGACATCAGTCAGAAAAACACATGGAAGGTGAGCTACAGGAACCCCAATGGCTACGTTTGCAAAGCTTCGTTGAAAGAAATGTTTACCTTTGTTACCTACCTACCTACCTTCCAATCTACCTACCCTCCTACCTATATACCAAAGCACCTACCTACCTATCTACCCACCCACATACCTACGTACCTGCAAGTCTCCGAGCCTTCCTACCTCCCTACCCACCTGCAAACCTACTTAACGTCACACATACATAAATGAAACTAAGCGCTGGTAATACTGTTGATAAATGAAAATGTTTTTAATGTTTGTTCTGCTTCCAAACACAGAGGAAAAGTTGTACACACACTTACATGTACACACGGAAAAACATACACACCACTCATCTAAACAAACAAACAACGGACGCGCCCTTCAAATTTACTGCCACTACACACAAACACCCGCACGCACACACACACACACACACACACACACACACACACACACACACACACACACACACACACACACACACAAAATATATATGAACTAAAACGACTACACACACACACACACACACACACACAGTAAATATATATGAACTAATACGACTACACACACACACACACACACACACACACACACACACACACACACACACACACAATAAATATATATGAACTAATACGACTACACACACACACACACACACACACACACACACACACACACACACACACACACACACACACACAAGCGGTGGGCTGAGAGGGCACACAGTAAATCCATCTGCGGTTGTCCCATGAAAACAATAAGTATGTCAGGGAAGGGACTAATTAGGCTACGACAAGAGATTGGCACAAATAAACACAAATATACCACACACACACACACACACACACACACACACACACACACACACACACACACACACACACACACACACACAAACACACACAAGATTACTTACACACACACACACACACACACACACACACACAAAGATAAACATACACACACAAGCACACACAAGATAACTTACACACACACACACACACACACACACACACACACAAGGGCAGAGTCCAAGAGTGTGACTACGTGAGGCGTGGAAGGCGTTAATATAGTAATGAAGCAATCTATTTTCACCTCTAATACACTCTTCTTACAACTAGCTTTCTCAAAATTATTCCTTATGCCCATTTCATCCATTAATATGAACTTCATTTTCTATTTACCTTCTCACTGTGGCTTTTAAAACAATAACTTTTCCATTTTTTTCACGTCTCATTTACCTGTTAATTAATAAATAAAACTTCAATATATGCAACTTGTGCCAGGGTAGAGCCGCATAGTATATTTCTCCTATTACTCGACTCTTTAGCTTAGATCTCTTACTGCCACTATTCTTCTTTCCCTCTTGGCTTTGACGATGTAGTGTATATTATTTTAGTCTCAGGCTGATTATATTGAGGACTGGGAGACTCAGTTCTGTGGAATTTAACACTCTCGTTACTACTGTACAGGTTTTTCTGAGCTTAAAACACACACACACACACACACACACACACACACACACACACACACACACACACACACACACACACACACAAAGTACTGAGAGAGAGAGAAAGGGAGAAAAATACACTAATCTTGGCCTAGTAATGATGAAGTTGGCTTTTTCCACACCAGCTCAATTTATCGAAGGGCGGCTACAAAAAGGCCACACACCACATTTCTCATGCTACTCGTGTTTTGAATTTAATATCTCTTCCTCTCGCAATTTATATGAACTCTGGGAATGCTACATAGTTTTTCTAAGCGGGGGAAAGTAGTGACAGTTTCCTTAAATGAGGTATGGGATTTTACAGGCAGGTATTGGTTAAAGAAAAAGGGTCTTGTTGTGTTTGAGTAAGAGAAAGTAAAGGAAGTGTTACTGAGAGAGAGAGAGAGAGAGAGAGAGAGAGAGAGAGAGAGAGAGAGAGAGAGAGAGAGATCCTTCATTAAATGGAAACTGTACGCCCTCCCTTTCTCTACCTTAATAATTAGCGTAGCCGATAAGAAAACTCTAAATCTATTTCAATTAACTAACTTCTCTAACTTCCCCTTTCCCTCTCCCACAGCCACGAAAGTACCAGTGAAAATTCGAATTTAAGCGGGGCCGGGTCTCGATACAGGGGCCTCTCCATTCGCCGGCGCCTGAGTGAAGCCTATGGGATGGTGGCGCCAAATGTACGAAGGCCGTCAATTCGCACCGACCTGCTCATCCTTCGCGCCAAAACCAGCCTTCACCTCACGGGGATTGAAACGTTCGCTGAGAAGAAACCAAGGAGAGAGGTTTCGTGCGTCATTCAGTGAAACTTGAGGCGACAAAGTAATCGATAACAGCCAGAATTTAGTACATGTGATTTTGTACTTCGAAAATGCAGTGCTGTGACCTTCGAAATAGATAAAATTATAGTATTTACATAATGAAAGCAACTGCAGAACTAAAATATATATAGAAATTGATGAAAACTTAATTATAGTCAAGACATCTCATCCGATCCATCAATATCAGTGTTTGAAGTGTATTAAGACGCCAAATAATGGAGACTCAGACATCTACCCAAAGTTCGACGAATATGATGGGGAAAAACCATCTGAAAAGCACACTAGCAGAGACCAAGGTTTTCACTGTATTTCGCCAGTTGTAAATCTTCTTCACACGCAGAGGAAGGTTGCTGGAAAGAAGGTTGTTTCTCTCACTACGCAGGCCTTCTGTCCGCACCGCCCTGCTCATCCACCAAGCCCAAACCAGCCTTCACTTCACTGGGATAGAACGTTCGGTGAGGGGAAACCCAGAGTGAAATATTTCGTGTTATTCTGTGAACTTTAACGCGAATAAAGTACCGAAAATAGCACTCAAAAAGCCGCCATGTTCTGAAAACTTTGAAAATTTGTATGAACTTTGAAATTAACCCTTCAAAAATACTGATGAAAGTACATAGTGGCCAACTGGTTAACGATCCTGACTATGACGCTGGCGGCCTCTCAGTGCCAGGGTTCGAATCCTGGTATGGGCAGCTGGCATCACTTTACTAAGGCGTCCGGCATCAACTCATCGTGGGTTGGTAGGTAAAATGAGTAGGTCTAGCCAAGGTAACAAATACAAGTCTCTGTGGTAATGTAAATAACGCACTAGCCATGTTTCCGTGAAGGTGGAGAAATTACCTGTTCAAAGGCCAAAGGTATGGAGTTGGACACTGCAAATATACGCGCCTCATCGTCTGCCCGCCCCCCTCTACCTTACCTTATTCCAGATCTTCCATCCATGTACCTAAAATCAAAATAACGACTAATGACGTAATAATGGAGAATCAGACAAGCACAGAATCAAAGCATCACCAGCATTACAAAAATCCTGAAATTAACCCCTTGAGTCTGGGGACGTACTTCTTCCCTCGCAGTTTATGGAGACGGGAGGTAATAGAAACTGCTATTTCTTCCGTTGACACAAATAATTATCACACTATTTCGTAACACTATTAATTCAAAAATAACTTTCATGATGTCACATTTATATAGATTTTGCTACTTCCTTCGCTGACACATAAAATATTCCAACTATTTCGTGACACTATTAATTCAAAAATAACTTCCACGATGTCACATTCATAATAATCAAAAGCAAATCTATTCTAATAATTACTGTGTACTTTGTGGTAAAATGAAAATTACCATGATCTTCCCCGTAACACCGATCCATTTCAGCTTCTAAGTTTCAATCTTACGTAACGAAAAAAGGGGGTAATCGAGGAATGGGGTAAAGTTTTGGTGAAAGACTGAGAAGAGTTAAAATTGAAAAAGTTAGAGAGGGGAGACTTAATTGGGGTAAAGAGAAGGATACTCGAGTCTTCATCATCCTAAACCCATTCTTAGTATTATCTTTCACTGTGATGGTTCTTCCCTTGGCTGAAATCGTCTGAAGGGTACCTGGAACGGATCAAAGCTTACTCAAAGGAAACTATGCACGCCACATACCAGTTTCAGACTTCAAATATTCCTACCAGCACACCACGCGCCAAAGTTTAACTACTAAGGCCTCAAGGACTGTTAAATATTTCTTGAGGCTGACAGTATCTTGTGATTAACCTCCTTTAACGGCGGCTGACGATAGCTGTGTATGTGTAGCTCCAGTTTTGCTCTAACTAGGGAAACCTCCAATTATTTGATGGGTGAAAACTACCTCGATTATGTCCAAGCCGGAGCTGACGACTTAAAATTATTCTGGCTAATTCTGGACCCTGATCACGGAGGTACATCCCACTGCTGTGACTGACCTCAAAGCAAAATAATATAATCAGGCGTAAAGTCATTATATCTATCTATCTATCTGTCAACAAAAGGACGTCTTCATGTCTAAATCAGTAAGAAACAAACAAGTTGCTCTAAAATCAAGGGTGATGAAGCAAGCTGCCTTCGCCTCCCCCGCGTGGGTCTGAATAAAGCACCCGCACTGACATTCCTTTGGCAGGCGCGTGGACTCAGTGCCAAAGCGCCTGACGTACAGTCGTGTGGGACGGATACGATATTTGCTGGCCGGAGTCGTACCCCCACACGCATTCCCTCGAGTCACGCAGCTTTCATCAGTTAGTAGTTTTATTTAGTTTTCGTGAAGCGGGTGCGATATTTTTAACAATTTAGCTATGAATTTGCTGGTCAATACCCTCGGACATGTATTTTAATTTTTTCGGTAGTGATTAGCCCTGATTTCGTAATGTGATTTAGGTTTACTTAGTTTAGATACGAACTTGCTGGCCACGGTCGTTTAACCACACATGCTGAGTGATGAAGCTTTCGTTTGTCAATACAGATTTATTTACGTTAAGTAGGCGCTGTGTATTCGTCAACTTAAATACGAAAAAAAGTCGTACACACACACACACACAGCAGTTTGATTCAGTTAGTAGTTTTCATATACTGTTTCGTAGTGCTGGCGCAGTACTTTCAACCAGTGATAATGTTTACTTAGGTTATGAAGTGCAGGAGTATTCTGTAACTTAGGAATGATCCGTTTACCATCTGAGGCTTTAATAGATGTTTTGTATCGTGGCAGACCTGATTGTTGTGGTATACGAAACATGAAAACAGGGGCGTACCTAAAGATTTGGGCCCCGCAAAGAACCCAGCCCCCCTAATTCTCAAAACTTATCTAATACCTCAGCCGGGATTGTCGGGATGATAAATATGTATATTTTTAAATATTAATTAAAAAGCTCATAAATTTTTAAGGCTTTGGGGGGCCCACCCTCAATTGGCGGCCTGGGGGGCAGTGTCAAACAGCCCCCCCCCTGCCCCCCCTCATGTACGCCACTGCATGGAAACAATCACTTAATCTTTTATGCTTTTTATAAAACCTTTAGGTACTAGTAATACTCTTGACAAGCTCATAACTTAAGACCTTGGAACAGACTTTTTGTAAATCATGGCACCATAGTGAAATGTATTAGCCAGAAGGTTCAGACGCATCAAGGCAATGTTTTCGCTGCTCCCATCTTCTCACAGACTACGAAACGCAACCGACGAATTAAGAACCCAAGTCCCCATTTCTCATCTAGATATGAAGAGGGTTGGTGGAGAGAGCCTTGCCCAAATGACTCACGAGGCCAGCCAGTGTGTCGGCTCCAGGGCCTTTGGGTTATACATCATACATTTTACCTTTCAAATATACTGTCCTCTGGTCCAACCCCCGCACCTGTACCCCTTTTACTCTGACTTGGCCTGAATTTGTCATCTCTCCATATTCTCTGCTGAGCTGTAACAATAGAGGAACGCTGGAGTACGTGCTAGTCACGAAGAAACGCTGAGAGGAGAATGTTGGTGGTCGTCTTGTCTGCCACTAAACAACGTGACATACGCTGCAGAGGGACGAAAATCTGGACCAAGTTAGAGTAAAGGTAGAACAGTCTTGAGAGCCGAGACATACGTTTAAACCTTATAAAGTAAAGTGGAATGCAAAGCCCCAATTCTTTACCCTAAAATTCGTCACGACTGGTTAATAAATGTGGGGCCGTATTTTCGTCCGTCTGGCCCTTCGTTTAGGCGGCATAGAAGGCTTCGTAGCACCTTCTCCTAAGCTATTTATTTTGTATACTGCACCTTAATATTCCTTTGCATGCTTTTTTTTTATGGTTTCAATAGCGGTATCAACATACTTTCAATATGTAAAAAGATATGGAGGTGCCAAGTTCAGAATAAATCACTAGGGAAGATGTGATACGGTACGAAACTTCCAAAACCACAAAAATTACGACTCATATAATAGTTAATGGGAATAGCACGACTTGTACCCTCGGCGGTGAAAGAAACTCCCTAACACCTCTTCCTCACCGAATTATTCTTTAAGACGGCTGGTTAATATAGTTTTATACGATATTAAAAAAATTTAATTATCAGGGAAGAAGATGCCAAGGTGTAATAAGCAAAATAAATTGGTTAGGAAGAGGTGTTAGGGAGTTACCTTAACCAACGAGAGGCCGGTATTTTCGTTGAATAAGAAAGCTCCCTAACACCTCTTCCTTAGCGATTTATTTCTGGATACGGGTAGCTAATATCGTTCTGTACACTGTTTATGCAGAGTATGGCGATAGTGGGAGGATTTATGTAACACAGGAGAGAACAGTAATTCGTAATAAGCAAAATAAATCGCTTAGGTAGAAGTGTTAGGGAGTTTTTTTGACAGACAAGAATTCGGGCCCCAAGAACGCTCTTTCACCCCTAGCGGAGAAACAGCAAACTAACAAGACTCACTGAAATTACACATGGAAACGCATAAATAATAATAATAATAATAATAATAATAATAATAATAATAAAAATAACAATAATAATAATAATAATAATAATAATAATAATAATAATAATAGTGAAGCTGAGACTACACATGGGAACGCAGAAAATAATAATAATAGTAATAATAATAATAATAATAATAATAATAAAAAAGGGAAGACTGCACAATAAACTTACAATTAAAAAACAACAAAAATAATATGGTGAGAAAAAAGATGCGGGTACACAATGGAAAGACAGTGAAAAAAGTACAAAATGAATAATCCAGAGAAAACGCTTAATGAAAACGAAGATCAATATTTCAGCTTGATAAACGGGTGACAAAATGAACAGTGAAAGAGGGATTGAAACTGATGCCAAGAGCGGAGGGAAGAAATGAAAGAAGGGGTCAATAAAGTGATAAAAGTCACACAAGTACAGGTAATAAGTATATGAAAAAATAAAACAAAATACCAAGAAGAGATTTAATATTGACAAAGTAAAGGAAAACCAAAAATACTCAGACGAAATAAACGATGAAGTAGAAGAAGCGGAAAAAATAATTTAAAAAAAGTGCGAACGAAGAAGCATAATTAGAAAATAAAAAAAAGGAAGATTTAGTATATTGAGAAGAACTATTAAGGAAGAAATAGGACATAAAATACGGAAAATATATATGCGAAGGGCAATGGAAATTTGTAAAAACCGTATGACACAAATAAAAGTGATAAAAAAAAGATTAGCAGTGGCAAGAAATATAAAGGCATAATGATGAAAATTAATCCCAATGATAATAATAATAATAATAATAATAATAATAAATGATACATGGAACATCAGTAAGAACAAGAAGATGACAAATTAAGTATGGACAGTGTAAAAAAAATAATAATAATAATAATTCATCTAAAGAAATAACACCTTTGATAACGCAGAAGACAATTTTTTGCAGCGAAAATATGCAGACATAAGAAATAAGAAAAAGAAAAAGCAAATAGGACTTTAAAATATCAGGTATAAAAAACGAAGATGATTAGGACGAGATAAACAAACCTGCCGAAATCTCTCAATGGCTACGATGCCGACGGGGAGGAAATACCGAAATGGACTCAAAGAAATAAATATATAATTGTTGTATCTGAGACTCGTATTAAATGTCCCAAAAAATACGTGTAAAAATTAATGTCCTTATTTTCTCATGTAATCAGGTGGTACTTTGTTTTAAAAAATGGTTTGCAATGCGGTTCTAAAGCCAAATTTGTCAAAAAATATGTATAGATGACTCTTTTACTATCTCTCTCTCTCTCTCTCTCTCTCTCTCTCTCTCTCTCTCTCTCATATATTTAAAAATGTTCTCTTTCATGTATACACCTTTTCACCTTACACTTACACCTCTCTCTCTCTCTCTCTCTCTCTCTCTCTCTCTCTCTCTCTCTCAACACACTACCTCCGTGGCCTAAAAAAACATACATTTCAGAGTCCTGTGTATACCAAACGTGTGTGTGTGTATGTATGTATGTATGTACGTATTTTGTATGTGCGTATTTACCCACTATTGCACACTTAGTAATTTATTTTGCCAATTAATTTCAGAATACTTATTTTGTAACAATAGTAGGATGTTTTATATTTGTAATAAATGGAGAATGTATTGATCTGTTTTATTACGCCTGTGATGGATAGATAAATGGATAGATAGATAGATAGACAGAGGGGCAGATAGAATGATGGCTGAGGCAAATAGGTAGGTAGGTAGAGAGAGAGAGAGAGAGAGAGAGAGAGAGAGAGAGAGAGAGAGAGAGGGGGGGGGTAGGGATGAATGAGATGAAATTACACGCAGACAACAACAGGAAGGAGAGAGAGAGAGAGAGAGAGAGAGAGAGAGAGAGAGAGAGAGAGAGAGAGAGAGAGAGAGAGAGAGAGAGAGAGAGAGATCCTTGAGGTGAGAATGAAGAATTACTGATATATAAATAAATACATAAAAATAATTAATATAAACGAATGACAATGAGGTGGTTGGGAGGAGGAGATCAAGGATGAGGGTGGGGGGCAGGGAGGGAGAGGGGG
>NC_136972.1:28811276-28813776 GCF_032717465.1 Coenobita brevimanus | reverse complement strand
GTTTCACGGTTTCTATTCGGTGTTATAAGTGGTTTCCTAGGTTACGGGAAACCATTAGGCTTGCCACTCACTGTAAGAGCACCTGAAGTGGAAAGAAGAGGGAAAAAAAAACGACAGGAAGATGGGAGAAGAAGAACGACAGAAGAGCAGACGGGGAAGAAGAATGATAAAAGTGAAGGAAGAAACTGGCGACACTAAACGTAGGCCAAGGGAGGTCATTATTTTTAGTTCTAGAGGCAAACAAAGAGAGAGAGAGAGAGAGAGAGGGAGAGGGAGAGAGAGGGGGGGGGCTTGTTTAAAGGTCTCCTCATTGCCTCTGAAAGAGAACCCGGGACCTGTCGATTGCGGGTCAGGTGCAGTTCCTACACCATTATTGCCATTCCTACTTAAACGAATAACATTAGAGAGCGTTCTGCATGTAGGGATTGGATTATTGCGTATCTATCTATCTATCTATCTATCTATCTGTCTATCTGTCTGTCTGTCTATCCATCTATCTCTTTTTTCACTTATTTACTTCATTTCTTTATTTATAGTTAGATATAAAACTATACTCCTTTTACTCTAACTTGCCCTAAAACTGCTCTCTCTCTCTCTCTCTCTCTCTCTCTTGAATGCCGAGCTGTAACAAAAGAGTAACACTAGAATATGATGCTAGTCACGAAGAGGTGCTGTGACAAGGATGCAGGGCCGTAGCTTTGCAAATTTCTGCCACTGAGCTTCTTGAAAGAAAGTCGCAAAGGGACGAAAATCTACGCCAAGTTAGAGTGAAAAGAGTATAGTTGTTGTTGTTGCTGCTGCTGCTACTACTGCTACTAATACTACTGCTACTACTACTACTACTACTGCTCCTATTATTATTATTATTATTATTATCAAAGTTAGATAGGGTGTCAAAGAAGTTAGTTGGGGAGTGAAAGATAAAAATGGTAGATTAGTGGAGAAGGGAGAAAAAGTGTGCAGATGGAGAGAACACTTTAAGGAATTGTTGAACTGAAAATGAAAGTAATGTGAGTGTAAGTGGCTGGGGAATGGCTGGGAGAAGGAGGGAGGTGAGAAGACAGGAAGAAATCAATAGGATGGAAGTTGTGGAAGCAATGAGGAGTGTCACAATGGGGAAAGCCCCAGGAATTTATGGAGTATGTGGTGAAATGCTGAAGCATGGGGGAAAGACAGTAGTAGAATGGATGTGGAAGATGTGCAGATTGGCCTGGGAGGAAGGAAGAGTCCAGGAGGATTGGAAGTCAGGTATAATTATTCCCCTGTACAAAGGAAAATGGGAAAAGGCAGTGTGTGGTAATCATACAGGCATTTGTCTTCTTAGTGTAGTAGGAAAAGTATATGGTAGGATACTTATTGACAGAGTTAGGGAAATAACAAAGGAATTAGTTGGAGAAGAACGGGGAGGTTTAGGAAGGGAAGATGTTGTGTAGATCAAATAATCATTCTTAGGTTTTTAGTGGAAAAGTTTCTAGAGATGGGAAAGAAGTTGTATCCGGCCTTCATGGATTTGGAGAACGCATATGACAGGGTGGATAGACAAGGATTGTGGAAAGTGTTAAGAATACGTGGAGTAGATGGAAAGTTGTTGAATGCTGTGAAGAGTATGTATGATGGTGCTATGGCTGCAGTGCGTGTGGATGGTGAACTGAGTGAATTTTTCTATATGAAGGTTGGATTGAAACAGGGATGTGTTATGTCTCTATGGCTGTTCAATCTGTACATGGATGGGGTTATAAAAGAGGTACAAGGTAGGGTAGTGGATGTTGGAGTGGCCCTGGTGAGAGAGGGTGGTGTTAGGAAACTACCAGTACTGTTGTTTGCAGATAATACTATGTTGTTAAGTGAAGACGAAGGGGAGCTGCATGGCTTGGTGGATGAGTCTGGGAGAGTGTGTAAGAAACGGAATCTAAATGTGCATGTAGGGAAGAGTAAAGTTATGGTCTTCGAGAAATGAAGTCAGTGAATGTACAGTGAGGTTGGATGAGGAGAAAATGGAAAATGTGAGTGCGTTTAAGTAGGCTACTTGGGTAATGTGATGAGTATGGATGGAAGTTTAGAGGGTAAAGTGCTTGAAAGGGTACAACAAGGAAGAAAGGTTGCTGGTTCCTTGAAGACAGTGATAAGAAACAGGAAAGTGAGCATGAAAGTGAAAAAGTTACTGCATGACAGTATTGTGATACCAACTCGAACGTATGGAAGTGAAGCTTGGACCTTGTTGGAGGGACACAAGTCAAGAGTGACAGCAGTGGACATGTGTTATTTGAGAGGAGGATGGGGAGTCACATGGAGAGACAGACTGACAAATGAGGGAGTGAAGGAGCGTTGTGGTGTGGATGTGGATGTGATAGGAAGCGTTAGGAGAAACACACTGAGGTGGTTTAGGCATGTGGAGAGGCTGGAGAGCGAGAGACTGACGAGGAGAGTGCATGTGAGTGATGTGGAAGGGGAGAGAGGGAGGGGGAGGCCAAGGATGAGATGGAGGGATGGAGTGGAGAGG
>NC_136972.1:28803776-28806276 GCF_032717465.1 Coenobita brevimanus | reverse complement strand
GTATTGTGATCTATAGAGTACCCTGTGATTACGAGAGCAAATATTATCCTCAGTAACTATTAGGTGGAGAGGATGGAGAGCGAGAGACTGATGAGGAGAGCGAATGTGAGTGCGGTCCAGGGAGGGAGGGGAATGGGGAAGCCAAGGATGAGATGAAGGGCTGGAGAGGTATATGAGAGAGGGGTGTGTGAGCTGGGAGCAGGGCAATGAAATGGCTGGGGACAGGGCGATATGGAGGCGATTTGTCTGTGGCCACCCTTTATGGGATTAAGGCGTCTGGCAGTAGATAGACTGATAGAATTATTAGCACTCGATATGGCACTAAAGTTTACACTGGATGATGTGTTTTTTTTATGGTAAGGGATTAATAGATTCAGGTGTGTCTGCAAACCTCGCTCATTTTCACATTCATCGTACTGAACACACACACACACACACACACACACACACACACACACACACACACACACACACACACACACACACACACACACACACACACCTGTAATTTGTACCTAACCTAGCATAATAGCACAATTTTACAACGCAGCCAGACAGACCTAAAAGCCAGACAGACCAAACCACTATAAATTTTCTCTCGGTGTTATGAATGTAAATTAATTCAACCTCAATGCTGTTCCCTTTATGCATGTCAGTCTGAGGGTATTTTACTTCTGTTCACTTGAGGACAAAACTTGACTATATATGTGTGATGGCTACAAATAATCCACATATTACAAAAAGTTATATAAATGGTAAAGTTTTGGATACAGAAAGATATATATTGTACACACGTCGGCGTAGTGTCAAGGAAGGCTTTATATAACTCTTGCAATACTATAAAGTCTTCAATTGCACGGTGACAGATATAAATTAATAGATCAATAAATAAACTGACTAATAATTAAACACATGGCCGAAACAATAAACAGAAAACAAATGAATGAAAAAGTAAATAAACAAATCCGTACAAATAAACATATAAGTATACTGATACGTAAATTCGTAAATAAATATAAGTAAAGATAGATTAATAAATAAATAAATAAACACTCTGTACTAGTCATAAATCACTGAATGTCTGCTAAATGTAACTCACACTAAATCAGGCATAAAAAAATCCCCCTAGTGACAGAACCAGCGAAAAAAATCCCCACGCTCGTACTGAAAGGCGTAATAACGATCTAATGAAATCCCTTTTAAACCAGACAGGCCGGGGGAGGAAGGCGAGTGGGAGGGGGCTGAGGAAAATTAACCTGAAATTAACCCCCCACACACCGACGCCCTGCAGTTCCCGCTCAAACCACCGCTAATGCAAATGATACCAGGCGGATTGACAAAAACGCTCCCTCTCAAATTACTCTCCCTCTCCTTACTCTGGCTCCTGCGTCACAAGAGCCGCTTAATAGCCACGTTTTACACAAGGAAATTATGGCCTGACTTCTTTCATGGCGTTTTTTGGAGTGTGGGAGGATTAACACACTGATGGTTTCCAGAGTTTTGGTGTGACGTATTTTGGTCAGGTGTTGCCCATCCATATACAGACTGAACAACCATGGAGACACGACACATCCCTGTTTCAATCCAACATTCAGATACAAAAACTCACTCAGTTCACTATCCACACGCACTGCAGCCCTAGCGCCTTCATATATTCTCTTCTCGGCATTCAACAGCTTCCCATTTACTCCATAACTATACTCTTAATATTTTCCACATTCCCTGTCCACCTGATATCTACTTTGTCATATGCATTCTCCAAATCCGTGAAGGTCCCATACAACTTTTTTCCCTTCTCTAGGAGCTCTTCCACTAAACACCTTGGGGTGAATATCTGATCTACACAACATCTTTCCTTCCTAAAACCTCCCTGTTCTTCTCCAACTAATTCCTCTGTTATTTCCCTAACTGTCAGTATGTATCGTATCACAAACTCTTCCTATTACACGAAGAAGACAGATGCCCCTATGATTACCACACACTTCTTTTTCCCCTTTTCCTTTGTACAGGGGAATAATTATACCTGACTTCTAATCCTCCGGGACTCTACCTTCCTCCCAGGCCAGTCTGCACATCTTCCACATCCATTCTACTACTATCTCCGAAAATAGGGGATTCATTCTTTAACGTACAAGTGGAAGGCACAATAGGGTGTTTCTGCTTATATATATATTTCATAATTTATTTTGTCAAAGAACAGTAATAAGGATTCTCAAGATCTGTTTTTGGAGTTTGTTGAAAGCCCTTACCGTTTTTGCCTAAACAGACTGACAGACACAAACACCAACATAGGTTTTTATCTGTGTGCGTGTGTGTGTGTGTGTGAGAGAGAGAGAGAGAGAGAGAGAGAGAGAGAGAGAGAGAGAGACAGAGAGAGAGAGAGAGAGAGAGAGAGAGAGAGAGAGAGAGAGAGACAGAGAGAGAGAGAGAGAGAGGTGTTTGGGAGGACGAAGTGTGCATGCTTTGATGACAATGAGAGAGAGAGAGAGAGAGAGAGAGA
>NC_136972.1:28728776-28801276 GCF_032717465.1 Coenobita brevimanus | reverse complement strand
TTGGCTACTACTCGAATTAACCTTTTATTCTAAACGGATCTTTGTTAGCTTAGAACAAACGCATTACATCAATATCAAAGCTCTCTCTCTCTCTCTCTCTCTCTCTCTCTCTCTCTCTCTCTCGTCCTTGTGAAGCTGTGATGAAATTTTTTGTTAACTTTCTTGCTGTGAATTTCCTTTCGGCAAACTCTTGAGCCTTTACTGGATTACGGTAGTTTAGAGAGAGAGAGAGAGAGAGAGAGAGAGAGAGAGAGGGCGCAAACATAATTTTAGAGTTGATAATACACAAAGCTAGCACATCCTCTCTTTCTCTTTACAAGCTCTCTCTCTCTCTCTCTCTCTCTCTCTCTCTCTCTCTCTCTCAGCCACACAAACACCTCGCCAATATCTACCAATCTACCAGTCAATTAACCTTCTGACCTCTAGGTAGTAACTGGTAAGGTGAAGTAGGTAAGATATTTACTAGAGTTATCCCCACTGTGAAAGGGTTAAGGTGTCTACATCTATTTCCAGACGTCTATTTTACCGTGTCCTTCGTCATCAGGCTGCATTCTCTCCAGCTCATATCTCCCTCTCTCCCATCTCCTCACCCCACCCCTTCACTTCCACTCACTCACACTCTCCATTCCCCCTCCACTTCACTCAAACTCTCCATCCCTCCTCCACTTGACTCACACTCTCCTAATCAGTCTCACATCCTCCAGCCTCACCAACTGTGCAAAATAAATCGCTACGAGAAAGGTGTTACGAGCTTAGATAAATGAGAATAGGCGACAGTTCTTGGTCAAATACCCCTTTTACAGTTGACTGTAGGTAATTCTCAAAGCATAGTGTTTGTATTGGGTAAGATCACTCGAGGTTTCGCTAATCTCGCTGTACCAATTAATCTCACCCTTAGATCAGACAGCAGTGAAAAGGAGCAGCTATGTTACTTTGTGAGGAGCAAGCTTGATGTACTGTAGGTGAGAAAAGTTCGCCTGATATTTCACTGCTTCTACTTATCACTTTCCTCTGCCGCCTAATTTTGTTAAACTAAGAGAGGCTTGGTAAGTTTCTCTGCTTATTATTTTACTGTTTCTGTTTGTCACTTTCCTCTGCTGGCTAAAAGTGCTAAGCTAAGATGGGCTTGGTATGTTTCTCTGCCTAATATTCACATCTTCTACTTGTCACTTTCCTCTACTGGCTAAAAACTGGTATGTTAAGAGGGGCTTGGCATGTTTCTCGCCTAATATTTCACTTCTACTGGGAGGCGTGGCATATTTTTCTGCCTAATATTTCACCTCTTCTACTTGCCACTTTCCTCTGTTGGCTAGTATTCTTACGGTGAGGGAGGCTCTGTGTTTTGCTGCCTACAAGTACAAAAGTTAGGCTATTATTTCAACTCCTATACTTGGCACTTTCCTGTTACCTAATCATCCTAAACTGAGAGAGGCTTGTTATGTTTCCCTGCCGGATGGTTCACCTCTTCTGTTTATCACTTTCCTTTGCTGTCTAATACTGCTAATCTGATAAAGATTTGGTAAATTTTTCTGTGATTCTAAAGTTCACCTAATATTTCACCTCTTCTATTTGTCATGCTCCTCTGCTGCCTAATATTTCTAAGCTGAGAGAGGGTTGGTATGTTTCTCTGTCCATAGATACAAAAGTTCGCCCAGTATTCCACTTCTGTTTGTCGCTTTCCTCTGCTGGTTAATATTGCTAAGGTGAGAGAGGGTTGGCATGTTTCTCTGGCCATAGATACAAAAAATCGCCCTTCCACTTCTGCTTGTCGCTTTCCTCTGCTGGTTAATAATGTTACGCTGAGAGGCTTGGTATGTTTCTCTGGCCATAGATACAAAAGTTCGCCTATTATTTCACTTCTGCTTGTCGCTTTCCTCGGCTGGTTAATAATGCTAAGCTGAGAGAGGCTTGGTATGTTTCTCTGGCCATAGATACAAAAGTTCGTCCAATATTGTACTTCTAATTGTCATTTTCCTCTGCTGCCTAATTATGCATGCGAAAGAAGGGATTTTAGTCGAACCTAATACGCTATCCATCAGAAATATTTCCCTAACTAAACGAGCTTACAAGAGATATATTACACAGATTTAATGTTTAGAAATAAGTTTGTGTAAAAAGCGCTTATGACGAAAACGATAGGGAAAATAATGCTTAGAAATATGCCTAAAAAAAAGTTACAAAAGAAAAATCTGACGAGGAAGAATTGATGTTCAGAAATATTTATGATTGAAAACGCTTACAACAACAAATATGACGAGCAAGAATTCATATCAGTCTGTCTATAGCCCGACGCCCTAATCCCGCAAAAGGGTGGCCGTAGACAAAACGCCTCCATTTCGCTCTGTTGCCCACCATTTGACTGTCATTCCCCGCAACTCACTCCCCCTTCCCTCATATACTCCCAAATATTGCGATAATCACCAAACCATACACAGGATGGAGTATATTCGTTCTTGTGGGAATCAAATCATACATTCCCAAGCATGCGTCTATCCATCTATCTATCTATCTTATCTATTTGTCTATCTATCTATCTCCCTAGCCATCCATCTATCTATCTGCCTTGTCTACCTCTGTCTATCTCTCTAGCCATCCATCTATCTATCTTATTTATTTATCTCCATCCATCTATCTATCTTATTTATTTATCTATCTATCTATCGGACAATTACCGCCCTCAGCACACCGTTAATCACCGTATAATCCTCTACGCCAAAATAAACTCCGGCTAAATCCGCTTCAGTTAGTGTGACGTGTAAATATAAACAATGTATCTATCTATCTATCTACCTATCTATCCGTCTGGAGTATATGTCAACCTGTTTTTCCCTATCTATCTATCTATCGATGTACCTGTCTTTACTGTCTATCTATCTAACCATCTATCTATCAAACTGTCTGTCTGTCTGTCTATCCACCTATCTATCTATCTATCTGTCTACCTATCTAACTGTTTGGCTGTCTATCTATCTATCTATCTATCAATCCATCTAACTATCTATCTACTCGTCTGTTTATCCATTCATCCATCTATCTACACGTCTATCTATCCATACTTTCTACCCCTATCGCTTCATTAATCACCCTATAATCCTCTAAGCCAAAATTAAATCCTCCTAAATCCACAAAAATCAGCTCAAACCAATACAAATCCTCCCAAATCCAATTAAATCCACCCAAATCTGTTTCAATCCGTGTGACATGCGAAAATAAAGGAGCGTATCAGCGTCCGTGGTAATCCGCCCTAAATCCGACGTATTAACAGCCATTCCGTATTTATTAAGTCCATCATCCACTCACTCGATGTAGTGCCGCCTACTTCTTCCTTCACCTTCGTCATTCATTTTCTGTCTGCCCACCTCTCTTCCTATTCCTCTCATCTCTCTCTTTTCCTTCTCAGGTGGCTTTACACTGAGTGACATTTACAACGCTGGGTGGTAACCATATAACCAACCCATACGTGTTCCCTTCGTGTCACCAAGTGGGTTGGCGGAGGGTTAGTGCCCCTCCCTGTTAAACAGCTAAAGATAAATGGCCACCCCTTACGTGATTATGGCGTCTGGCTGTGGGTTGATAGTTAGATGGATGGACAGATAGACAGATAGATAGATAGATAGATAGATAGACTGACAGACAGACAGATAATTTATTAGTCTATCTACCAGTTTATCTATCTATCTATCTGTGTGTCTGTCTGTCTATCTGTCTATCTGTCTGTCTCCGTGTCTCTCTCTCCCTATCTATCTATATGTATCTACCTACATACATACCTACATATCTGTCTACGGTATCTATGTATCTATCAGTATTTTCCCATATCTATCTATCTACACATCTGTCTGGTATCTATCTATTTATCTACCTCGTTCCTTATGCACCATCTATCCCTATCCATCTATCTACGTACCTCTCCCTATCTACCCATCCCAAATCCTCATCAACCCGCCTGACGTGCAAGAATGAAGAAGCATTGCCCAGTTCGTGATAATCTGCCCTAAATCCAGCCTGTCAGGTGGCAATGGCGGGAAACGAACGCAAAACTCAATTAACTCTGAACGACAAAACGCAGTTCGGTGGGCTAAATTTATACAGACTAGACGAGGAATTGAACTGATAAATAAATAGGTGTATAGTTAAGTTAGTTAATACTGATGCAGGGATGGATGGATGTGTGGTTGGATCGATAGAAGAATGGATGAATTGAGACAGATGGATAGTTGCATGGACAGATGTATAGATAGACAGGTAGAGAGCTTAATGGGTAGACAGATAGACAGATAGACAGATAGACAATTAAATATATAAATCAATAAACGGAGAGAAGTCATAATTATTCTGATTGTTAAATGATGGAGGTTAATTTTCAAACTCCAATTATGGAATAAAAAATAAACATTTAGCCTCTTCCATCCAATGCCTTTGTTTGTTTTTCTCCTCCTCCTCCTCCTCCTCCTCCTCCTCCTTCTCCTCCTCCTCCCTATACCAAACACCCACCGAAGAACTAACAGGTCTGGTGCTGTTTTCTTTTGTACTCTTCCTGCCCCTCCCCTCCCTCCTGCTCCTCCTCCTCATCATTTTCTTCCTCTTCCTCCTTCTCCTCCTCCTCCTCTTCTTCTTCTACTTCCTCTTTCTCCTCCACATCCTCCTCTTCCTCTTCTACTTCCTCTTTCTCCTCCTTCTCCTCCACATCCTCCTCCTCCTCCTCTTCTTCTTCTACTTCCTCTTTCTCCTCCACATCCTCCTCCTTCATTAATCACAGGTTTTTCTTAGATAATTTCAGACGATTTTATTCAGCTACGGAAAGACCCTCTGAACTGGAGGGGTTAGCTGCAGCCTTCATTTACCCCTTCAGTTCAAGATGCCTCCTTTAAATTTAATAACACTGATGGCACCATAAAAATTGCTGTTTACGGGGAGAGGAGGGAGATAGTCGTGTGGTTAGTGTGTCTAATTCGCGAGTGAAAGAACCTGAGTTTTAATTCTGATGCCGGTAAGACTGTTGGACGCAGTTTGTTTCCCCTTCCCCCTGTACACCCGGAAGTACAACTGAGGATATGGATGTAACACTGACTTCCTATTGTGTTCTAGTGGAAGATTGGGACTCAGCAAAACTGGTTACCCATGGACGGATCCAGGGGTATTGATGCTTAGGCTGCAAGTGGTGGACGGGGAAGCCTTCACGTGGTGGCACTGATATAACTGAGCAATGGAGCAGCCCGGTTGTACAAACGTCCCTCCACTCCCCATCCCACAAAGAGAGGATGGTGGACTGGAGGAAGGGGGGAAGGGGGAGCTTCAGCCTGCAGTCCACTGGGGTCACGCTGAGATGAACCTGAGGCAGCAACGAGAACCTGGTACAACAAAACAGGGATCTTTCCATTATGTACATTTCTCCCATGTACTTTTTTTTTTTTTTTTTTACTCTAACCTGGCTTAAGCTTGCCATCTCTCCACCTTGAATGCTGAGTCGTAACAATAGATCAACACTAAATTATGATGCTAGTCATGAAGAAGTGTTACGGAAAGAATGTGGATACGTAATACTGTCTTCCTCCTCCACTGACCAACGTTAAATAAGCTGCAAAAAGGACGAAAATCTGGGCCAGGTAAAAGTGAAATGAGTATAGGGATCATCTGAACGTGAACCCGGTGGACTGAAGGCTAAATCATGCCATTCTTCCACAGTCGATCATCCCTCTTTCGGAAAATTGGCAGCAGCTTGATGGACGTTTGCATAACCGAGCAGTTCCACCGCCCTCTCACATCAGTGCCACCAAATGAAGGCGTCCCTCTCAGCTCATCAATATTCACTTAAAATTAGGTCTATATGAAAAGGCAAGGGTGCCCACCATCCACTCACTCAATGCAGTGAAACCTTCAGGACTCTCCACTGAGCGACAGGCCACACGGTTCCCTTATTTACCACGTTGAGTGATAATAACATAATCAAATCGACGCGTTGTAGTCTAGTTATCAAAACGTATGGGCCGGTAAGGGTATACATCGAGGGGTTAGTTGAGGGAAGTATACTCTATTCACTCTAACTAGGCTATTCGTCATATTTCCATCCTGCATGCCGAGGTATAACAAGAAATTAAAACATACTCTATTCTCTCTATCTGAGGTTGTTTGTCATATTTTCACCTGGTATAATAATAAGGTATAGGCCTAACAAGCGACTGACACAAGAATATGGTGCTAGTCATGAAGAACTGTGTCTATCTGTCCAACTACATATCTATGCAGTGCTTGAAATGATCTAGAACAGCATAATACTTTTTTCAAAGGAAGATGAATGGAGGAAGAAAAAAAAAATCCATACTCCAGATTAAAGAAGTCCTCCTTTCATAAAAACCCGTAAGAGATGGACCTAAACTGCTGTACGTTAGAGTTTCTACCCGGCAGAACGTAAACCAACGCCAGGTTAAAATGAATAAACTACAGAAAATAAAACGGCCATAACAACTTCCGAAAAGGACAGCCAAAGCTATCTATCTATCTATCTATTGCCAGACGCTTCAATCCCGTTTGGGGTGGCCACAAACAAATCGCCTCCAAGTCGCCCTGTCCCCCGCCATTTCACTGCCCTGCTCCCAACTCACACACCCCTCTCTCATATACCTCTCCACCCCATCCCTCCATCTCATCCTCGGCCTCCCCCTCCCTCTTCCCCCCTCCACCTCACTCACATACACTCTCTTCGTCAGTCTTTCACCCTCCATCAGCAATCGCCCACAAACGCGTGTCGCCCGCCATCACTATAAAACTACCGTAAATCAGTAATCCTCTAGCAGTTGAAGGCATATTAACGCAGCATCACCAAAATTACAAACCCAAAAGCCTCATATACCGGGACACTGCCCACAAAGGTTGGATACAATATACCCACTTGCTTTTGAGATATTTAGGTAACAGACAGACACACACTAGCCAGGCAGTAATAATAATCACGACGTTCGCAGTAATTCAGTATAAGTCGACGTTTCAAGATGGCGCTCAAGGAAGACAAGTGCAAACATAATTTTCTGAGGACAAAGGAGGAAGGCGAAAATAACATCAAGGAGTCAATTCAGGCCATGTAAGACACTTTTGACGCTTTTACTCGAGTTTCTTTGAGAGAGAGAGAGAGAGAGAGAGAGAGAGAGAGAGAGAGAGAGAGAGAGAGAGAGAGAGAGAGAGGTCAGTTGCAAGACAGGTTAGAGACGGAAGTTAGTTACAAGTAAGAGATAAAAGATGAAAGAGAGAGAGAGAGAGAGAGAGAGAGAGAGAGAGAGAGAGAGAGAGAGAGAGAGAGAGAGAGAGAATATTCAGCAGTGGGTATGCACCGTACACTCTTTTCATTTTAACATGACCTAAAATTGCCATCTCTCCATTTTGAGTGACGAGTTGTAATAACAGCACAAGAAAATAGTGCTAGTCACGAAGAAGTGCAATGGAAAAGGAATGGGAGACGCTGTACTGTTTTTCCACCGAGTTCCATCAATATATTAACACTAGAATATGATCCTAGTCACGAAGAAGTTTTATGGAACTAAAGAAGAGCCGAAGTACTGTTTCATTCAGCCATTGAATTTTAACAGCATTTTGCTGATCACGAAGAAGTGCTGTGCAAAGAATGTTGAACTGTAGTATTGCTCTCTCTCTCTCTCTCTCTCTCTCTCTCTGAACTATTGCTCCCCCCCCCTCTCTGACTCTATCGGACACGTTTGTGTGAAGCTACAGAACGTGGTGAATGTTTTTTGGCGTATCCGATAGCGCCAGGATTCCGGGGACTTGGATGATGAGTGAATGGAAGCGTGGCCCACTGGACTGGGCAAATCTGGGCTGTCTGGACACTATTACTCCTCATCCTGCCCTAGGGTGGGAAAGGAGGTCCGGACGATGATGATGAAACATATAGCCTATATATACAGTAATCTATCGCTATATTTTTGCACAATATATAAAAATCACGTTACGATAAATCAGGTTATAAAATACATAGCCATATATATCTCATCCCATCTCAGGTTACATCATTCGCAAATTATAATTATGTGGCGTATCTATGGGAATTATTGGCTGGCAGATTGGAAGAAGCCTTAACACTGTATCCAATCATGGTGCATCCCATTCCTTAGCCACCCCTCTCCTCTCTCTCTCTCTCTCTCTCTCACTTGTAACTGACCTCTCTCTCCAACCTGCCATTTAACTGACCTCTCTCTAACCTGTCCTTTACCTGACCTCTCTCTCTCTCTCTCTCTCTCTCTCTCTCTTGTAACACCTCTCTCTCACTCTAACCTGTCCTCTAACTGGCCTCTCTCTCTCTCTCTCTCTCTCTCTCTCTCTCTCTCTCTCTCTCTCTTTCTCTCTCTCTCCCTCCGTCCATCCAATAGTCCATATAACCTCCATTCCTTAAATCACCGCATCGTAAAAAAAAAAGTATCAGAAATACAAATCAGATAAGTAAAAAGTCAAACTATTAAAAAAAACACACAAAAAAAAAAAAAAACATTGTCCACTTAAAATTTAGATATTCCAAACTTAAAATAATAAATACATAAATAATACGTAAGAAAATAATGATAAAATGCTTTCGCCTATAATCTGTTTTCACCTGACGGAACACCTTTACAAATATGAAGTCTCCTTGGTTACTAGTCAAATCAACCTTCTAATCTAACTACACCCGGCCATCAACTGAGCTGAAAAGGGTTACGGATCTCTGTCAAGGGAAATTAAACACCCTACAGTATAGCCTGCGTTTGTCTGCAAGATGTGGATTCTCCCTTACATGCACAGTCATTTGAAATCCATCTGAACCTGACTCGACGAACTGTAATTTGGGTCTGTCATCTTGTACTCTAGGTTAGGTTAGTTTGGTCAGGATAGGTTGATTGGTTAAAGGCTCTAGGCGACTTTATACAATTCATTCACTACGTTATTCTAGGTTATATTTATCATTACACTAATAACATTAATAATGATAATAATAACAATAAACTGGAGACAACTGTTGCATCGAAAGCAATTTAAGCAAAGGGAAAAATTAATGAAACCTGAAGAAGACAATACGGTAGTAGGCCTCGGCACTGAGTAGTATTAAGTGAACGATTAACTTAAAGTATTTCTGTTGCTTACTCTCTTCAATTCAGGTGGCGTACTTTCTTTTCTCGTCATCATTTTATTCAATTTGAAAAAAGGCCTCTCATTTAGGTGGGATTCATTAATGGTATATAAAACCATCCCAATTCAATATGCCTATCAAAGTCGTCAAATTGCACGAACAGAGCAAATTAAGAGGTACAAGTGAGAAGACATACATTTACCAATAAGATCATGGACTTACCTTGCCCTTCCATAGTCCCACCATCTGCTGAAACTCAAACTTGTCATCTTGTGAGAATGCAGACTCCTCTTGCTTCCACATGCATTCACTGCCTTTTAAAACACACAGAGTTTCTCGTTATTCTTCTTTTTTTAATGCATTTTCTTCCTCTTCGAGTGCAATTACCAGCATTCAGAATCCCACTTCTCGTAAAACTCGTGTTGCGTTTACGAAGATGCAATATACGTTAATGTATTTAACACGTTATAACTGCACTGGAAAATATATATAATGTCACTATAAGTACACACTTCGACGTAAGACAATCTACGTTATAAGCACACTATAATATAAGTTATGTTTTACGCCTGTGCAAAAGTTAAATGTGTATGTCGCAAAGGATAATGTGGTGGTGAGGTACGGTGGCGATTTTACCTTACCTACCTTCACATTACTCTTACGTCGTCTTCATCACATTACTAGTACTATTATAATCTGTATTTTCTTCGTGTCCAGGTCACTAGGCGTCGGGTTTTTTGCCTACGGTTAGCACTCACTAGCATCATTTAAGTCACTGATTTGTCTATTGTGTACATCGCTTATGAGCAAAAAATCAAAGTCAGTGGTTAGAGAAAACGGAGGTACGCCAAACTATAACAGAAAACCCAATATAATTGTTTTCTTTACATTTATATTATTTCATCGATTACTATAAGCCCATCAGTGAAGGAAGATTATAGAAATTAGCGTGACACCCAACAGTGTTACAAAACTGAATATATACAGACTCGTCAAACAAGGAGAAATAAGGAATTCGGGCTGCCTTTCCTTCGAATAAGCAATATATTTCTTTCTACACATCACCAAGGGCTAAAAATTAATGGAAGTCTTCAGGGAAATGGACAGCAATATATTAGAAATTAGTGGTTTACACCCTCGAACCTTTGAAATCATTTAAAATTAATTCTATAAAGTAGTCTAAACTGAAAATATCCTAACTTCCTGGTGAATATCGATTTTCACTGGCCTCGACTTAAAACAGCTATATATAGGTTAAGCAGACTGAACCACTTAAATGACATGACACATTTTTATGCCTACTGGTAGAAGATTATCAGGTTAGGAGAACGGCCTAGTTAGTCAAGAAATTAATGTTATTGAATGACGCCTTTTTTTTCTTTTTTTTTTATGCTGGCTGTTGCTATGCTTTTTTTTTTTTACCTTAACATTGACACATCTCCATTTTGAATGCTGAGGTGTAATATATGCAATAGAATATGGTGCTAGTCATGAAGAAGTTCTATGGAAATAATGTAGATCTCTCCAGGGGTGTACCTAGAGATTTGGGGGCCCGGAGGGCTAGGTTCTTTGCGGGGCCCCCCTCCAGGAGGGGGGCCCCGCAAAGAACCTAGCCCCCCTCATTCTCAAAACTTATCTAACATCTCAGCAGGGATTGTCGGGATGATAAATATATATATTCTTAAATATTAATAGAAAAAAAATAAATAAATTTTGAAGGCTTCTTGGGGCCCCCCCTCATTGGGGGCCCGGGGGGTAGTTTCAAACAGCCCTACCCCCCGCCCCCCCCCCTCAGGTACGCCACTGGATCACTGTAGTCTTTGCCGCCGACCGACGAGAAATAATTTGCAAAAGGTTGAATATCTGGGTCAGGGTGAATCACTCGTGTTTTTAAGATTAGAAGTCCTGACAGTGAAGGGCTTAATGCAGGGTATATTTAACCCCTCCAATTAGAAAAGTTACTCCTAAGCTGAATTAAATCGTTTGTTAGTAGTAAAAATAAAGTGATAGAGGTCATGCGAATCGTGAGGTTAAGATGGACAGTTGGTGCAAGTGAAAATTTGATGTACAGGAGTAGACGTAATGCTGAGGCGAGCATTACACGAGATATTTTAAGTTATCGAGTTTAAACAGACTTTTAAATTAACACTGTAGAACAAGTTAACACGGACTTTTACTCAAAATATATCTTATAACTTTAACCAAGCCACTGCAATAAAAAAGTCAATATCCTCTCAATGAGATGATGAGGAAATGGAAAATGTACGTTTAAGTACTTGGGTAGTGTGATGAGTAAGGACTGAAGTTTGGAGGGTGAAGTGCTTGAAAGGGTACAACAAGGAAGAAAGGTTGCTGGTTCCTTGAAGGCAGTGATAAGAAACAGGGAAGTGGGCATGGAAAAGTTACTGCATGAAAGTATTGCGATACCAACTCGAACGTGTGGAAGTGAAGCTTGGACGTTGTTAGAGGGACACAAGTCAAGATTGACAGCACTGTAAAATAATGAGTTATTTGAGAGGAGCCTGTGGAGTCACATGGAGAGACAAACTGACAAATGAGGATGTAAAGGAGCATTGTGGTGTGGATGTGGATGTGATGGGAAGCGTTAGGAGAAACACATTGTGGTGGTTTGGCCATGTGGAAAGGATGGAGAGTGAGAGACTGACGAGGAGAGTGTATGTGAGGTGGAGGAGGAAGCCAAGGATGAGATGGAGGGGTGTACTCGTATATGAGTGAGAGGGGTGTGAGCTGGGAGCAGGGCAGTGAAATGGCAGGGGACAGGGCGACGTGGAGGCGATTTGTTTGTGGCCACCCCGTATGGGATTAAGGTGTCTGGCAATAGATAGATAGATAGATCTTCTCAATTTTCAATATGTGGGTGTAATTCTTAAAAATCTCGATGCATTTTTTCCTACAGTATACAGTAGTAATAACTGAATTAACTGTAACCCCAGGCTTATCTGAACCACAGAAAAAGCTACAATTCACCATCCTCCTCTTGGAGGGTGGGGATGAGGAGTGATTAATAAATGTGCTTCCAGCCTTGTCCTCCGTCCAGGTGCATTGGTGCCACCACAGGGAAAGCGAAATGTTCCCCCAAGCTGGACCTTATTAGATTATACAGCCCTGCTGGTTGACAGGAGGGTGCTACCCCTCCCGGCATGGCAGCAGCTACCGGGCGTGGCTCGAACTCATGACCCCCCAGTCCCAAGTCCGATGCTCTACCACTGTGCCACCCTGCCCCCTGGTGCCACCACAGGAAGGTATCATTTTCCACCACTGGATTTTGCTCTGCTCAGTAAAAGCACCAGATGTTGCACTGAATATATCACCAAATGCATAGCCATAAGTTTCTGAAGTAATTACATCTTTCACTATTATGGTTATCCCTGAGCTGAATAAAATACCTTGTATTACCTTGTATATTACCCTAAAAGAGGTCCTGGAAGTGGAAGTTGGAGCATGAAGGTGTGTGTGTGTGTGTGTGTGTAATTCACTGGGTCGGTCAGGATCACTTGATGGTCGTGATGGTCAGCTTTTACCCTCCCGGAAGGGAGCTGAGAGCTCATATAGTCCGATCTAAAGGCAAGGCTGTGACCTTCACACACCCGTCCCCTTGCTCCAGGGGGACAGTAACCACCCACTTCGTCAGTGAAACTTTTCGCAACCTGAGCGAGGCGCGAACTCCCATCTACCAGATGGCAAGCGAGAACGTTACCACTGCACTGTGTGTGTGTGTGTGTGTGTGTGTGTGTGTGTGTGTAAGCAATTTTTAAGATGCATGTGTACTGAGTTTTGAGAAGCATGCGAGTACTGTATTGTACTGAGTTATAAGAACTGTGTACAAAGAAGTTTGTTCAAAGTGTGTGTGTGTGTGTGTGTGTGTGTGTGTGTGTGTGTGTGTGTGTGTGTGTTTACCTTGAAAGAAAAGTACCGGTAGTAGTAATGTGTTCTTGAAAATCACAACCCAAATATTTCATCAGTACCACCATACGAAAGCATCCCTCTCCATGAAAACAAACACCAGAGAGTAAAATTCCAAACACATGCAAGATGGGGTACCTCTTTAATGAAAGTATGTGACAAGATTCATTTATGTACAGAGTTAATGGTTGGTGTGAGGGTGATGGCTCTCTCAGTCTGACACGAATAAATTACACTTCCTACCATAACTTATCAACGAAAAAAATTACATGTTTGTGAGTGTACGACAAAACTACCGCCGCCTACTTATGCATTAGTAACCCCTTCAGTCTGAGTGATTATTATTTTATTTATATTTTCTGATGAATGTCTGACGGTCTTATCTGTATCATCATTAGAAAAATTATCAAAATCCCTAAGTACTGTACAGGAATCTTCACTGTGCTATTCAGTTGTGTGTTTGTTTTTCTCACCTGGCATCATAATCATCATATTAAAAAAAATTACAAACAAATGCCCTTCGGTACACACTGTTACATTCCACTCGGTACACATTGTTATATTCCACTCTAGGTCTGATGGGTTTATTCAAGAGGTAAAAATGGCAGCTTATGCATTATCTACAGTGCTCCCTTGGTCCAGCAGTCTTTAAATTTATTCTGGTTACAGCTATAGTATTCTTGTTAATGTCAAATGATTTTATTCAGCTAAATTAACCAGACAGAAAGAGTTAGAGCATATCTTTACCTATAACCCTTTTGGTCTGGGTGTCTATTTATATTTTTGTGTGGTGTACATTAAATATTTTTCTGATGAGGCGAGAGATCCTTGGACAGAGAGATTACCCTGCTCACCCCAAAGATGTCTCAGCTTTCATTCTTGCCATCCCAGCATGATTTTATACTGGAGATCTTAGCTCCTTCAGTGAGGTCTTTACGTCATCATCATCATATTCTTTACTAATCATCATCATCTTTACTAACCTGAAGACAGCAAGAATGCATTAATAAAAAATAAGGAAAAATTGTCATAGGACTGAATGAGTTCTATTAAAAAAAAAAAAAAAAAAAAAAAAAAATCCAGAATGCACTAAGAATTTGGGCATGTAATATTTTTCATAAGTCGACTTTATCTCGTCCTACACCCACAATACAAGCAACATCAGTTACCAGCTATGAATGCTTACAATGATTCAATGAAATCATAAACATACACACACTGGGCCTCGTATTTCTTCAGTTCTGGTGGCTTCACTGCAACTGTTCCTTAGTGATTTATATTCTGCAAAGTACACCTTAATACTCTCCTGTACGACATTTATTACACATTATTATTTTCTTGTATAATATTCATGCACCTTAAAATTCAGTCGTATGCCACTGTGTCTTTTAAATACTGTAATAACAAACAATCCACATAAAACTGCGATTCATAACACCTATGGGATGGCTAGAAGTAACATACAAAAGTTTATTAATAAGCCATATGCAAAAATAAACTGCCAAGGAAGAGGTGCTAGGAAGCCTTCTTAACTGATGAAAATACAGGCACTGGTCATCTCGCAACAACAATACCTTTAATGCCTAAAGTTTGAGAGGGAGTGGACAGTTTGAAGGGAAGTAGACAATTTCGAACGAAGTGTACACTTTCAAAAGGAGTGGGCAATATGAATGGAGGATTACAATTTCAAAGAGAGTGTACAGTTTCAATGACAGTGTACAATTTCTAAAGGGGTGTACAATTTGAAGGGAAGTGTACAATGTGAAAGTGAGTGGACAGTCTGAAATGCAGTGGACAATTTCAATGTTCATCCTAGTGCCATCGTTAGCATACAGGGGGAACAATTTTAGTTGCCAATATTAAATACCAGTACAGTACCAAAAATAATACCATTAATACTCTACACTGCCACCACACATTCTAATTTCAAAGTTATTACAATTTTCACAATAATTTTTGCACCAGCTACTATAATTGCTACACAGACTCCCTTATTTTTTTCAGCAAACAGTCAAATTAACCCCTTTATTCAGTTGATATATTTCCTTCCATTCTTTCAACCACCAAGCAATTTAAATCACCATGGGAGAGATTTTTTGAACTTGACGTATCAGATACGACATTAATTCACCCCTTCATTACCAGGGTGTTTTTCTTAGGCTGAATATATAACAGCCTGATGGAAGCAAGAATAAAATAAAATATACATCTGATGCAAGGGTTTAACAATCAGTCTGCAAAGCTATGAAGCTGCTAAGGAAAAGTGCAGGGGGGTAAAAAAGTCAGTGTTTGTTTCCAGAAAGGCAGAAGAGAATTTGAGATCGATTGAAGTGGATACATTTAGTGAGATCAACCCATTCAGCACGAGGGTGTCTATTCTTGCTGCATCCTGAAGATCTTATTCAGCCAAGTACCTTTTTTTTTTT
Organism: Coenobita brevimanus; assembly: GCF_032717465.1. Taxonomy (NCBI): domain Eukaryota; kingdom Metazoa; phylum Arthropoda; class Malacostraca; order Decapoda; family Coenobitidae; genus Coenobita; species Coenobita brevimanus. The sequence continues at coordinate 28,785,820 of NC_136972.1, read as the reverse complement.
TTTTTTTTCTATAGTTTACCCCACTCCCTCCAATGTTTATTCTTAATCTAAAAGATTTTATTCAATCTGGTATCAATGCATCACTGCATTAAATATATTTTTTCATGCTATGTTCACATAATTTTATTCACTTTTGGAACAATATCTTGGTCTAAGGATACAATACACATGTAAAATTAAAGCTTTCAGGGCAACAGCATCCTTTTCTACTCTTATTTTTAGCCCTTGTATTGAAGGGGTTAAAAGTTTAATACTCCAGTAGCAAACCCAAGAAAATGAAGAAGAAAGAAAGAAAGAAAGAAAAAAAAAAAGTGATTTGAGACAACCAAACAGTGCGATATACACAAACAAGTCATATTAAATCTACGCAGACACTTAACCCCTTCACCACCATGACTGCTTTCATAATTCATCCTTGCTAGTACCTCACAACTTTGTTCAGCTTTTTTTTCCATTTAAGATTTAGAAAGTTCAGGTAGTGAGGGGATTAAAATATTAGAAACAAGCTCCATAACCCCTTTTGCTACCAGAAATCTCCCTGCATGTGGATAAAATAATGTGATAACAGCAGGAATGAGTTAAAACATGACATCATTGTAGTGGTGGGGCCAATATAGTCGGACGAACACTTAAACAACTTAAATAAACACAGAACACAACAAGGTATAAGAATTATCAAATAAAAATACTGCATAGTTCTATATCTGGGAGAACTTCAACTTGCAGCTTGTGCTTAAATGTCATTGCTAAGAATTACATCATTTATGACTGTACAAAACAGAAGGGTATTTTAGTAATTCTTTTTGCCACCAAATATCATATGTGTTATCTTATCCTCCAATATATAAATTACACTCACTCCATGCACACTTTTACAATAATAAATATAATCTAGTTTTCTGTTATTTAAAACTGTCAGTTTTTCCAAAGGAATTCACTAGGACTTGACCCATGTTTCATGATTACTGTATTTTAAAGCCATATTTTCCAACAAGTGGAAATACAATAACTGCAAATAAAGCTACTTATTTGCAATTATTTCCAAACAAAATTCTTTTACATGTGGCTGCAAGTGAAGCTCCCTATTTACAATAACATTCAAACTCCTAGGACCAGCTTGGAAACTTAAATATCTCTCAAAGGCATACACACAAAAACGAGCTGCAGGTGTGCAAATGATATGCTGGTATAACGCGACGCACTTCAAGGGATATGACAGGTACGCTTTGTATTAAGTTAGATCAATACACTATCTCTCCACCATTCTTGCTGCCTCCAAATGAGTTTATTCAGTACAAGAGACTTTCCAAGCTGAAGGAGTTAAATTAAGCCTTTCCTAACCTCTTAATTTACAGGAATCTTCCAAAAGTTTAAACTGGAGGGGCTAATTACAGTCTTCACTTTCTTCCTTACAATAAATCTTCCCTTTAATCTTCTCTATGTAAGATACTGCTCCCAAACTGAATGAACCTGTCTGGAGGTAGCGAGAATAAATTAAAAGAAAGCCCTCATAGCACTGACAGAGTTAAATAAAAATCAATACTTACTACTGAATCATCTCACAGGCATATGGTGAAAAAAGGGGTACAAGTATTTACAGTGAAGTAATCCCTTTCTATTTAGTGTCATCTTCTATAGTCATCCTTGCTATCTCTACTTTCTAAGTTTGGGAAAGAAGTATTGATCTTGAGGGGGTTAAATATAGCCTTCGTTAACCTTTTCATTACCAAAGATCTCTCATACATTGAATACCACTGTCTCCGGATTATTATATTCAGCATAGGAAACACACGTTGATCCGACGGGGTTAGAGACAGCCTTCATTAATCCCCTAGAATCTCTCCCTTAGCTGAATAAAAATGTTTAGAGTACTGTACCAATTTTAATCAGCCTGAGTCACATATTATCTGGATGAATCTGCTACTGCCCTCATGAACACCTTCTCCCCTAAGCTAAACAGCCTTGAGGTGGCAAGAATAAACTAGCGAAACATGTCACTGGAAGCAAGGGGGTACCATAGCACAGGATGCAAAGGAAGGAAGGTATGCAGGCAGCATCAGGAAAACTGAGTACGTCAAGGTGTCCAGCAAGCCCCTAAAATTCTGAGTCATTTGTTTAACTCTTAAGAGTAAAGTGTGCTTGTCTGCTTCATATCACTGCTGTACGTGCTTTGAAATATGGCATGCAGGCTAACATCATCATCGTCATCATCCTGACTCAGTGTAGGCAAGACCACATATTCTGACAATCAGCTGTTTAATTACAGTGTATCAATAATGTATGCTGGCTCCTCTACTTAATCATCACATCATCATCAAATTTTCACAAATGCTCTATAAATAACTGTAAAAAGTTAGGAGTCTACTACACCTCTGACCTCTTAGTTTTAATAATACACTAGTTCAAACTTAAGTTTTATATATATATATATATATTGCATTATTTCTTTTTTAAAATTTCAAGACAATATCAAAAAGCCACATAAAAAAAATCAATTGAGGAGACTGGGATGAAGCTGAAGAATGGTGTGCATGTGTGTGTGTGTGTGTATATATATATATATATATATATATATACTGTATATATATTTTATGTACTGCATCTTCCTGTACAACATAATACAGCAGTCCTCGCTACAAGTCATGGATGCACTAAAAAATACTGGGTGGTCCGCAAACACCACTCCACTAGAAACTCACTCTTTGGTATTTTGTGTGTTGCAGGAATGACCCAGTCTGCTGGTGTGGGTGTGACAATGGGATATGAATAAACAATGCAAAATAGACAATGATAACGCTAAGCCATTCCAGCAACACACAAGAAATCACCCAAAGGAGTGGGAGAGGAGTGCCATATACGGACCACCTGAATTGGAACTTTCCATACAGATAAGTTAAGAATTACACTTGGTTACGTATCATCCTCTTTCACATCTCCCCATAATACCTCACTCTAACTCTATCACTAACTATAATTCTAAAATGGAGTGGCTACAGCTAAAAGTGATTAAGCTGGAGAGAGGGAGTATGGGTGGGTGTGGAAGGGTGTGAGTTGCAACCGAGTGTAATTCAAATCTGGAACAGTCTCTGGTATTGTAAATTTAATAAAAACTGGAAAATAGGATTACATGAAGGGAATGATGATTAATATGCAATTTTTTCCCTAATTAGTGAATTTAACCCCTTCAGTACTATTTTTTTTAAAGCTTACTGTGGCCTCGCAACTACCAGATGATTTTATTCAACATAGGGAAGACATTTTATATTGATAGGGTTACCGAGTTGTCATTTGGAGACACTAGGAATAGTGTGACATCACCATATCGAGATCAACTCCTTTTTTATTATTTTTTGGAATTTCTATATTTCTTTGTTTGTTCTTGCTATTTCCAGATGACAGTACTTAGAACAGGAGTTGAAATGCAGAGGTTTGATATAGCCTTCACAATCACGTTATTCCTCCTAATCATTCTCAACTGAAATCCTTCTTATTCTCAATACAAAAGGTCCGGTGGTAGCGAGGAAAAACTATTAAATATCAAAATGCCATATTTCATAAGGAATCTTCGTCTTGTGGTTGGCCATGGTACCTCTGTTTTCTATGGTTACAGGCTAAACAAGGTAATGGAGCCAATTATTTCCAAACAGTTACTAGAAATATTTGGGAACAAACTAAAAAAAAGACCACCATATCAGATTGGTCAGTCACAAGTTTAAAATAGGCAACTTGAAGTGAGGGCCTTCTTAGGGATCTCTCACACCTCACATTACACCCCTATGCAAAGTCCTCCACCCACAATTTCTTAGATCTGGCTTCAGCAGGACATCCGTGCTACTTGCAAGGGACCCCCAAGGTTAAAGATGCTACAGTGCCTCTAGTCTTTTGTCCATAGTTGTAAATTTCTTCTAATAATTGTTTTTGTTTACATCATCACTATCATCCCGACCACTCTGCCTACTTGAGGGTGAGGTAGAGTTCAGACGTTTTGTTAGTTTCTCATGTTTTTCTTTTACTATCACTCATGTTCTTTCAGTTACCCAGGTATTTTTGCAGCCAGCAATATCTTTCACAATTACCCATTTCCTTCCATGACCTGACAGTTTTTGCACAATTATGTGTTTCAAATGATTGACAATATATTTCTACACTCACCATTTTCTTTCATATGTCCATTTCCCCCTTATATATTAATTTTTCCAACAATAATTATTTACTTTCCAAATGAAAATTCTTTTACACAACTGCCCATCCTCCCCAAAATTACTTATTTCTTGAACAACTATTTACTTATTCAGCTTCATGGAGATCTATTGTAGTGAAGGGAAAACACTTTTTACCTTAATATTCCTACTACTGTACCATACTGGATAAGTGTATTCTGCTTACAAGTGGCTGTCTTATTCTTGCTACCGTCAGACAATTGTATTCAGTGTCAAGGACAGCTAGAACAGTGAAGGTGTTAGAGAATTTGCTATTTTTATTTAGAGACATGTTCTGATATTTCAAAACTATTTCAATTCAACCAATGTTGTTAACTGGGGAAAAACTAGCAAATCACATTCATATGTATAACGGGAACTTTAATAGGCAATTTCTCTATAATTTACAATAGATTTAACCCCTTCAACCCTAGCATGTCATCTTAATTAAATTCTTCCTGTCTCCTGATCTTCAACGAAGGAGAGACCCAAGTACAGTAGTGAAGGGGTTAATGATGGCTACATCTAACTCCTCCAGTTTAAGAAGCCTCTCCTAAGCTGAATAAAATAGCCTACATACAGAAAGAATACTAGAAAGAGTAAATTCTCAGGCTAAAGGGACTGATAGAAAGACAGTGGAAAATGGCAACTTAGATATTTTACAGCAAGTCCTTGTTATGTGACAATGATGCAATTTAAAATATTGCAAATTTTTCCAGCAAAATTGCTTTTTAGGTTGGAAATGACCTTTAACTGGCATTTTTTAAAATTTACAGAAAAAGTGACCTGCAACAATGACTTACTTCTTGTCAACATCAGTACCTCAGTGTTCCTTGTATCTCCCCTACCCCCTGGTTGTGAGATCATGTAAATAAAACTGTTGCTTGGATGCAGATCCACAGATAGGCTTAGGGCTTTTCTATGTTATTCTTCTAGCAATAACAAACTTACATTCTCCCCACCATTTTTGTTCTGCCCACAAAAATGTTACCTTATTTACAGAGGGAAGATCATTACAAGATACTCTGCCTTTGCTTTTTCTTTATTTCTTTCCTCCCAACTAAGTCTTTGGTATGAAGAGAAAATTATACATTACTTTGACCTTCACATTTTAGTTTTTTGCACAAAAACATGCCTGGTTATGGAGGGAAAATTATAAAGTTACTCTCACATTACCACGCCTTAGATATGAGGAAATGATCGTAACTTACTCTGTGGATCTGCGCCCAGTACTGTGGCAGTGATACTAGAGGTGCCTGACCCCAACCTTGCTATCCTGCCATGCAACACCTACCACACACAGTTACAAGTGCTTCTTATGTTTTTAATTTCTTCGCTACATTGCACACCTTTATATTCTACTCTTGCTACTGTCAGATGATTTTTATTCAGCTTAGATTAAATTTCTTGAACTGGAGAGGTTATACATAGCCTTCAGAAACCCCCCCTCAGTTTTTTAGGTTCTTGTTGTGGCCCCAGGTGCACCTCAACATGAACCCAGTGGACTGCAGACAAACTATCATTTTTCTGCAGTCCACTGTCTTCCTTTAAGGGGACTAGCCTTGCAGTTATAACTCCAGGCTAATTTGGACAAGAAAAGCTCAACATAATTGTCTGGTACCAGTAAAAACAAAATAAAAACTGATGCACTCTGGCTGAAGTGGTTAAATCCTTCCTAACAATGACATCTTTTAGGTTTTACTGTTGCTACTCTGCCAAACTTATTCAGGTCAACGAAGACCTTCTGTAGTGAAAGGGTGGTGGTTGTTGTGGTTGTAGTTAACCTCAGGCTCTTCCAGTTGGACACTAATTCAAAAACGTACTCTCATGAGATTTTTCGTGGAGGTTAAGTTGAAGGATTGTGTTTTGATAGTGTGGTGCATATCATGACTAAGTATACTGTGATGTAAGGGGATGCATGGCAGTGAAGGGACTAAAGAGGGCTAAATCTGACCTTTCTAGATTGCATAGTCTCTCCTGAGCTGAATAAAACCATCTGGAAAGCAGGAATACAACTCCCGCTACTGCCAGACAAACTTATTCAGGTTAAGGGGGACCTCTCGTAGTGAAGGAGCAAGTAGAAGACCTCTTGTAGTGAAGGGGTTATTTGAGCCCCGAGGGTCCAAGAGATCCTTCATCAACTGAAATGAAATCACCTGGATGTAGCAAGAGTTAATTGGGAAGAGCCACCATCACAACGAAGGGGCTACTCCTTGTGATGGTGTCTTCTTCATCTTATTCTTGCTACCTCCAGACAATTATATTCGGCTCAAGAGGGGCACTCCATATAGACGGGCTACAGCAAATTCTTCCAAGGAGAGTAAAACAGTCTGGGAGCAGCAACAATAAAATGATGTCTTTTGCACCATATTCTTGATAAATTTAGATAAAACTTTCTCAGCTTACTAAAGACTCGTTGAACTGCAAGGATACATACGATACAGTCTTCATTAACCCCTACCCTACTGAAATGCTCTTCAAAGCTCTAGAACATATTCTGGTGGCCACAAGCATACATACTACTGGGGTCATCTAGGCATAGCAATATATCTTGGTAGCAGCAGGTATTAAAAAAACTAAAGAATTGCTTTATTCTACAGACCTCCCCAAGAGTGAATAAAATTTCCTGTTGGCAGCACAGAGAAGTACAAACAGCATCCTGGAATTTAAGTAGTAAACTACTCCAGCACAATGATGTACTTTGTCATTTACTCTTTCCACCAGTACTACTTTACATAAATTAGGAGGCTTTATGACAAGAGGGGGTTAGATATATCTTCATAGCCCTCTCAGTACAAGGGGGGTTTTCCTTAGTTGAGTAAAATTACCTGGAAGGAGCAAGAATATAATGATATATAATAATATACCAACAAATTATGTCCCAGAGCTGAAGGAGTCTGATGTTGATTAGGATGGTGGGATGGACTGTACAACGAACTTAAGGACATTCTGTTACACCTACAGCTAGCTTTAATATCAGTGCAGTACAGGTTGGGGCCTTTCAGTATGCCAATACTTTATTTTAATCTTTCTACCTATGGACAATTATATTCCGCTCTGGAGACTCTGAGCTGGCAGGATTAGATATAGCCTTTCTGCTCTCCCAATTTCAGTAAAATCATCTGACAGTAGTAAGATTGTTATAAAAAAATCTTCTTGAAACCAACAGACAACTGTATTCAGCTCTGGAGAGACTGCGAACTGGAAGGGTCAGCTAAAGCCTTCTTTAACTCATTCATTACCAAAGTCTCTCCTGAAGTCAATAAAACTACCTGCTGGTGCCAAGAATAGACATTTTATTTTTGCTGCCTCCAGACACTTTTCTTTTGCTTCATGGAGATATCTGGTGGTGAAAGGGTTAATGCAGTATATGCCATAAAGTGAAATTCCAGTGATACAACAGATGAAAAGCATCTCTGTATCCTGTTTATATTTAAGGTGCTTTCACTGCTCAGCTCCCATCTTGAGAAAATAAAAATAAAAATTCTCTCCTGAGCTGAATAACACTGCCTGGAGCCAGCAAGAGTAAAATACACGAGACATCCCAGTAGTGAAGGGGTTAGTGGGGTGCCACATTCTTTAGCTCAAGTTAGTAGCTGTTTGAGCCATTTAATTATGCACAAATATATCTAAAATTTTAAATAATCTTCGAAAAGAAAATATACAATGTCCTGGTTATAAGTCAAGGAGGGTGTGTTAGCTACTGTTTCCATATAACATGGTCTGACAGGTTGCAAAAGATTTTTAATAGATAATTCTATTTTACCCCATGGCAATAGCAATGTAAACTTAATAAATAATTCTCCACTAGCCTCACAGCTGTGAGGAGGTTTTCAGAAAGCATTTTCCCTGTAACTTGCTGCACGCCTTCCAGAACCTCACATCTGACAAATTTTCTGTGTTTCCTTAAGGCAAAAAGGGCAGGCTATGCTTGATGAGAGAGACGGGGTTGAACCTTTGTCTCACACAGTGATGGTGGTGGCTGGTTTCTATCTAACTGGGTACTATTAAGTAAAAAAACAAGGTGTCTTACTCATCACTATGCACGCACTAGACCATGTAGTCTTCCAGCTTACTTCATTTGCAAGTATAAAGGTTGCTTTACTTGTGTGTGGAGTTTTACTAATGTATGGTAAGTATTTGTATAGTGGATCTTTCAGAGAGAAAAGGTAAATTTTCAAGAAGTCCTGCCAACCTCAGAAATCCTATCTGAACAGCAGGCCACAAATAGAGGATAATCTGTGTAGCCACAGACAGGGGTTAATTTACAATATTTAGGACTTTCAGATACATTTATGTGAAGCTAAAGAATGTGGTGAAAGTTTTGGGTGTATCAGATAGAGCCAGGATTACAGGGCTTGAATGATGAGTAAATGGAGTCATGGCCCATTGTTGTGGGCAAACTTGGGCTGTCTGGACGTTGCTCCTCCTCACCCTGCCCAGGGGTGGGTGGGAAAGGAGGTCCGGATGATGACGATGATGATGATTAAATAGCAAAAAACATACGTGAATGTGACTTATAACTTGGACTTAGTGTAGTGATGCCTCATAAGGATAAAAACTCTATATGCACTGAGGTAGGTCATTCAGCTATTATGCCTCTCTGCCAATAAAACCAAAACTCTCATACCAAATTACACAAATGGATCTTTTTAATTACTGTGGCTCCTCTTTGCTTCCTCCACTGCAGCTCACCAGAAGTTTATAGTCCATTCCAAATTAAAAACACACTCAGTCACAATGTCCCCTTCCGCAACGATGACACTTCCTCACTTGAATTACTTAACCTGTAACTACAGTATGCTTCCAACTGTAGCCAGATGCCTTAATCCCAGAAGGGGTGGCCACATACCAATAGCCTGCAGGTCTTTCTGACTGCCTTCAGTCCAATTTACAACTCCCTCATTCATATACCTCTACCACATCCTTGCATCTCACATTATAGCAACTGGTGGAGCTTGAGTGAGGGACTATGAGCAAATGTGGAAGGGTGCAAGTTGTGGCTTGGTATAATTCTCCTCTGAAATGGACTACAGTATACCTAGATCAACACTAATAAGGGGTTAGATTTCTTTTATAGTCTAATGAGAAAATACAGTGTTGCATCAATCTTATAAACCAGACATTCTAACTGTTCACAATTCAGTCTACTTGATATTGGCAGTCCCCACTGTAAGTCAGAGATGTGTTCCATGTCATTTTTTTCTACAATAGCTGGCAAAGTATCTTTTTTGGATTAATTTTTGTTACCGTGGATTTAACGTCATATTACAGGTGGTATAGGAGGCCTCATAACACTTCTTCATTAGTAACTTATTTCCATATCACACCTTACCCTTCTCTGGTATGCTTACTTATATAAAGTCTTAATATCATCATACTTTGCATCCATGCCGTGCAAGGGGTTACTGAGGCATAACTGAGATGAATAAATTGCTAAGGAAGAGGTGTCAGAAACTATCCAACATTATTTGCAATATGGTGTTAGGAAATACCCAACACAACTTGCAATATGGTGTTAGGAAACATCCAACACTATTTGTAATATGACCCTTGATGGCAAAAAGGAACGTCAAAAAGTGCTTATAATGAGGACATAACTGTACAAGGAATTTTTCTACCTCAAAGCAAATAATCCCTAATGCTAAATATCAATTTGTACGGTTTTGATTTGTATTAGACTTTCTCTATCTGGACACAGTCTGCGAGTCGAGCGCATGGGTAGAGAAGGGCATCTGTGAGGCGAGCGTGTGGTGGAGATGGTGAGGAGGGGGTGGGTGAAGGGGCATGTGCATTGATACAGTGGTTGGGGACATGTGTATGGCAGGGTGAAGCTGGGACTGCATGTGTGCGAGGGGGTTTGGGGTTGGGACTGGGGAGAGCAACTGGTGGTGGAGTGAGGTGGCGGCAGCATGTATGGGCAGCATCTGGGCGTGCATTGGGGTGAGGGACTGAGTTACCATGGGGCTGTACGCTTGCTGCTGAAGGGAGATTGGGAACGTAGTCGCCGCCTGCATCGAGGTCGTGACCGGCGACTGAGGCAGCATTGAAGTGGTGACTGGTGACTGTGGGAGCTGTGACTGTAGGATGGATTGCTGCGCTTGGGTGTGTTCTGGCAGTGTGGGCTCTGGCGTATGGGACAATGGCTGTACCAATGCCTGGGAGATTGGGGTGTGGGGGGATCCTGATGACGACTGGCTGTGAAGTGTTGTCAACTGGGGCACAGGGGACATGTTAGACTCTTGGTGTAGGGGCAAGGGAGGAGTCTGGTGGTGCTGGTAGGCAGCTGTTGAGTTACCGATATGCTGCCCACCTTCTGGTGAGTGGGCCTCCTTGGACTCCCCCATTTGTAAATTCAATTGAGGGGATGCTACCTGCTGCTGCTGATCACTTCCTGTTTTGTAATCTAGAGCTTGTATGGGTCGCTCGTTCATCAGATTCTCTGGCAAGGGGTTCAAACTGGATGGAATGGTGGCTGATTGTTCCTGGCTTGCAATTGCAGCAGGTACTCCACCATTCGTCATCTCATATTGTGAGTGGCTTCCTTCTGTGTGTGGGTATGTGGTGGTTTGGGAAGGTGAGGTGTGTCCCTGTTGATGGGTATTGTATTTTGCGGACGATTCAGCCCCTGGGAGTTCCGGTGAGACAGTCTGTTGGGGGTGACTGGCTGGAGATATAGTCTGTTGAGGGTGGCTGGCTGGGGAGACTGTTTGTTGGGGGTAATTTCCAGGCAGTGACTCAGCTCCTGTGTGTTCTGGAGAGACTGACTGTTGGGAGTGATTGCCTGGGGAGACAGTCTGTTGGGGGTAACTGGCTGGAGACCCCATCTGTTGGGAGTGACAGCATGGAGACCCCATCTGTTGGGAGTGACTGCCTGGAGACCCCATCTGTTGGGAGTGACTGCATGGGGAGACAGTCTGTTGAGGGTGATTGCTTGGAGAGACTGAGTGTAGAGACTGATTGCCTGGAGAGACTGTCTGTTGAGGATGACTGCCTGGGGATTTCATTTGTTGGGAGTGACTGGCTGAAGAGCCTGTCTGTTGGCTGCCAGGTGATGACTGCTGGGTGGTCTGGGGGAATGAGGAGGGATCACCTGTTCTTGTAGGCGATGACTTCTGTGATGGCTGGACAAATGAGGTATCAGATGGTCCTGTGGGTGACTTTTTAGTGTTTTGCAATGGCTGAACTACAGCTGTCTTGTTGCTATCCATACCAACTGATTTTTCGTATCCCAGAACCGTTGCTACCACACCCTGGCTGCCTGCATTACTACCACTGCCACCAGCACCCGGATTATTTTGTTTAACTGAGCCATTTTGTGGTGAGGCTGGCTTGGTGGCTGGTAGAGTTGTAGTCTTGTTAAGCTCCTCCTCGCTTGCCTCATATGCTGCTACAGTTGCTAGGACTCCCTGTATATCCGGGGTGCATATAATCTGACCATTAACATTGCTATTGAGGACGTTTGGCTTGTGTGTCACCGGCATTATGTTTCTGCTACCAGCAGCAAAAACGCCAGACTTGGATTGCCCCAGGTGAGCTATTACCTGCTTCCCCTTGAAGTTCTGGTTGACCATTTGTGCAGACACTTTCTGGTACCCAGGTTTGGCAGCATAATTGACAGGGAAGTTTTTGCCTATGTAGTTCTGCACTCTACTCTTAGGAGGACGACCTCTTGGGTTCCCAGCTGGCTTGTACTGAACAACCACAGATGAGGACGCTGGGAGTATGGGTGTCTTGTAAATCGGGTGGGGTATCTTAACTGGTTTCCTGTTGCCCTGGTATGGAACTTTTGTCACTGTGGCCACTGGCATACCCCGATTTAAAACTGTAGCCTGTCCTATTTTAATTTGTGAACCACCAGGCACCCCTACCTTAGCTGGAGAGCCATTTGTGTTTGGTGCACCCTCACCCTTCCCAGATGATGTGGCAACGGGGCGAGTGATTGTCGTCCCTGCTCGACGCAGCTTCTCATACAAGTCCTCAGCTGATTCTGGGTAGCTGTCAGAGCTCTGTGTTTTGGAGGTGTGGCGCAGGTAATCTCCAAGTGGTAGACCCTTCTGATACTTTGGATAGGTGAATCTTGGGGTCTTGTTGGCACGGGGAACCTTCGGCTTCAAGCTCTTCGGTCGTCCCCCCTTCCCCACCTTGCCCTTGCCATCCATGAAGCCCTCTATGTCGCTTAGCACCTGACCAAGCTCCTGTTGAAGATTGCTGTTCTTTTCCTCATCGTCGTCGTCATCATCGTCACTGCCCTTTTTCTTCTTCTTGCGGGGGAAAGTGGAGCTCATTGACCGCTTGTTGCCTATTGCCTCAGTTTCATTCGGTTCCAGGTCTGCAAGAATACAACAATTGAAGCCAAGAATATATTATGCAAATGAAACATTCCACACACTGTTGGGAAAAACTGAGTTAACCCCATCTATACCAGATGTCTCTTTTCTATTACACAATAGTTTGGCAGTATGATGAATAAAATATAAACCCCCCTCACCTTAGGATGTCTCTCATAAACTAAAGAAAACTTTTGCCATATTATTACTCAAAATAAAATACAAAATACATCTTCAGGCTAAGTGCAAACTCATACTGAAAAGTTATTGAAAATTCGTTTTAGGTCCTTTAACACGGTGACATCTTTTTTTTTGATGATTTATTCTTGCTAACTCCAGATGACTGTATTCAACTTGGAAAAGATCCCTTGTACTAAATGGGTTACTGAAGGCTGACTCCAACTCTTCCTCTTTGAACAGTCTCTCCTAAGCTGAAAAACTCTGAGGGTAGCAACATTAAACTGGAAAAATGTTATTACTTCATGGTATATATATATATATATAATATATATTTTGTTTTCTTAACCCTTGGTACTTTCACTAGCTTTTATTCAACTTAGGAGAGAATTTTCAAACTGTTGGATTCAGATATAACCTTCATTAACGCCTACAATATCTGAGGTATGTGATCTGTTGAAAACAATATCTGGCGGTAGCAAAATATAGGGTAAGTCAACAGAATGAGAGTTAATATAGAATGCTTGGGGGTATCTATGATACAATGTAAATTACTTCCTGGTACTGAAGGGGTTTATGTCAAGGCACACTGTCCAGTAATACAAAGAAACAGATGTTAAACAGAAGTGGAATGATTAAAAATAGGGGGATACTGGGATAAAAGGCTGAAAAAAAGTTGTGAAAACAGTATAGTATACAAAACTACAGTACTCTACACAGAGAACAACAACAATGGTTTACAATACTGAATGCACATGGCCTATCTCACTAGGCACTCTGTTGACGCCCCTCACGGGATGCGGCATCGGGCAAAATATGTATATAAAGTTGCTACACCTACTTGCCTGTTTTTTCCTTTCTTTTAGTATCAGCATTCCCCCCACCCTTTATGGGATGACGATGATGATGAAATTAGTCTGGAAAAGCAAGGTATTCGTCAGTCACCGTCAGTCTCCTCTATCCTCAAGCCTCAACCCACAACAGAAAAACATAATTATGGTATTAAGTCTCCCAAGTATCTGTCATTACATTGTATTCTTTCACGTAAATGGACACAGCAATAAGTCTTCCAAGTATGTCTATTTATAAACTCACACCCACCCACCACTGTTCGTATTAAAACATGGTACAGTACTAAGTCTCTGGGGCATCTGTCTCAACATAATTTGTTAACAAGCTTTCTCTTGTTTATTCTTTCTGTGAAATGTTTCAAAATATCTGTTCGCAAACAACCTCCACACACACACACAACTCTATCTATATGCCTTCTTTGGCTAAATGTGAACATGGCAATAACTCTCCCATGGTGTCTGTCTCTGTATATCTTTTCTTTACCACCCAGTCAATGTTCTTTCCATTGCTTAATGTTCATTTTGCAATGGTTATTCAAACCTCTATCTCTACATAACCTGCTTAGATTCTCATCTTTGTCACTGTTCTTTACTGTCATCATTCTGTCTGTCAACATCTCTCTCTTATCCAGACTTGTCTAATTCTGCTACTGGCACAGAACGATAAGATCCACGAACATTTATCTCTGAGTAATCAGTATGGAGAGAGTGAATATCTTACATATTTTTACCGAGCTGTTAACCCCTAAAGTCCTATGTCCAAAGATCCATCAGTCTCCAAACTTGGTACATGAAGTCCTATGGACAACGATTGTAGAGAGATAAAAAAACAATGGATGTCTGTAACCCCACCTCTTTTATGACGTAAATGGTACCTAGCCAATGGGAACTAAGATATGTGGTGGTGGGAGGCAAGATCCTGCCCCCTCCCCGGGTGTGGGGAGGGACCCCCCCATGCCATCTCTCTGTTCCCCGTGCCCCATTGGATCCTGCCCTCTGTGTTCCCTCCCACCCAAACTACCCCCCATGCCCCTTCTAGACTATATTGGCTGTGTGTGGCAGGCATATCCCCTCTCTTTCTGCCCCTCCTGATGCCCCCACACTCCCTTCACCTCCCCCCCTTATAATGTCCCATTCTTGCTCATATTGGCGTGACTTTTTTATTTTTGATGGTCAAGAGTGCAGCAACCATTAGACATATTAGTGAAATATACATTTTTCTGGTGTGTAAAATCAAGCTCTTCAAATCCAGAAGACCAAAATTTACTTTAGAGGAATTTTTTTTCTCTCTCTTGATACATGAGGGGTAACAATTTTTATTTTTAACATTCTCTGACAGTCGATAAAGCACCAACCATTAGACATACGAGCGAAATATACGTTTCCTCGTGTGTAAAATGAAGCACTTGAAATCTATAAGACCAAAATTTACCTTGGAAAAAATTAAATAATTGGACCCTATTTGAGGTTCTGGAGACAGGCAGAGAAGATGATTTGCAGTCTTTAGGGGTTAAGTACAACAGTCAAGTCTGAGTAAACAAAAATCAGTGTCAAAAGTGACAAGTTTTGAGTACAAGAGTGACAAATGTCATCATCACATTCATCTTGGTTAGTCCAGTGCACAGCAAAGGCCTCTTGAATACTTCAAAACAACATAATAGTCTATTAGCTCGTGCCATCTTGCCTAGCAGGTGTGTTTTGCCCCTCTGCATTTATCTATTTTTACCTATTCTCAGTGCAAAAGTCATTGTTTTATGTTATGTGTTCCAGTATATCAACTTCCAAACACATGGTACTGTAAGTTTGGGGAACTTGCAGGTCAGTCTTACAGGTAGCATGGGTTCTTTAATAAGCCATTTTTCTGTAAGTAAATGTGCACATTTAAAGAGGCAAATCATTCCAAGAACTTGCTATATTATTATTATTATTATTATTATTTTTTAAATATATGTGCTCGACTCTGGGCATAGGCTTCACAGCCTGCTCTCAAGGCCCAGTAGTCCTCCTACATACCATACACCTCTACATGTCACCACTTCGGCACTAACACCCACCGTCCATATTGAATACATGCTAGGGCTGTCTCATACAGGACTGGTGTAGTGGTATTAGCGGGGGTATTTTTACGACATGTCGACGGGTCTTCTGGTAGATCGGTAAAGCCTGCTTTACATGAAATTCAAATCCTTACACTGTTCCCTGCCCCAGAGGAGAATTGAACCTGGGTCTGGTAGGACCGCAGGCCACCTCTCTACCGATTGAGCCACCGCCTCCCCCAAGTTATTGACTTACCTATCATTCCTGTCTCACTTCAATGTTTAATAACCGTCACCATTACCATAAACCCCTTCTTTATGATGACACTAACCTTCATCTTGCTATCTTCACATCAACTTTGGAGGAGCCATATATAGTGACTGAATTAAGAATTATGTCCAACAATCCCTTCCCTAAGCTGAATAAAAACATCTGAAGGTAGCAAGAATGATACACCGTTGAGGCGCCACCATATCGAAGTTGTTATGCCTTCATGTGCCAAATATTCTTATATCAGGGGGCATGTTACACCAAGCAGTGCCATAAATACAGAACACTTAACACATATTACATCAAGCATCTACTAGCATTTATCATGCAATACCGTACAGTGTGTGTTTGGGTGCAGCTACATTCAAGGATAAAAATTCGCCTAATATTTCACTCTTACTACTCACATTCCTCTGCTTACTAACAATCCTAGGCTCAGTGTGGCTTGGCAAGTTTCTCTGCCTACAGATTAAAAGTCTGACTAAAGGTGTGACCACGTGCCTGAAGCATGTCATCAACAAGATGACCCGAAGCATTGGGTTAAAGCGACTGCAATATCTGAGTCTCAGCGTTGGACATACCTGAGCCTTGTTTCCTCTTGTCAACCATGTTTGGATCAAGCATGGTTGCATCCTAATACAGTACTTCACCACTTCCACTTCTTCCCTATACTGGCTAATATTCCTGAGAGATGTTTGATGTGTATCTGCCTATAAATAATAAAGTTCACTTGATAGTCACCTCTTCTACTTCTTATGCTCCTCTACTGGCTAATGTTCATAAGCTGAAACTGGCTTGGTTTATGTTTTCTGCCATAGAAGAGTCTTTTAAGTAATGGGTAAGGGAGGAATATGATTGACATAGCCTAAGCATGAAGTACGGTAGACGCCATCAAATGTTTGTCCCCGACCATATTACACAACCTAAATGCCTTTCACACTGAAGATATGATTTATTTTGTTCTTGCTATTACCAGGTGATTTGATATGGCTTTGGGAAACCTTTCATACTGCAGGAGCTTAATGATGAATGTTTCTAACCACTTCACTGTCAGGAATTCCCCAGAGTTAAATAAAATGTTCAAGTATTAACATCTTTACCATCAAGGTACCACCAGATGACTACTAACAGTTTTATATACAGTAGCTGTAGTGGTCATGGGGCTACGTATGGATATATTCAACCACTCCTGTTTGAAGTCTCCTGTGCTGAGTAACATCATCTACTTGGGAAAATAAGCAGGTTACAGAGGCTGTGATACATGCTTCTAGCTTATAGGCAAGGGGTTAGACGTACAAAAAGCATAACAACCAGAAAACTACATGAAAATAGGGGTCTGTGTCGTAAACTTACAACCAAAGCTAGTCGCCTTCTAAGTTAGATCTCTAGCTCGATAAAACAACAGAATCTGACTTTACCCAGAATATTAAATGGAGTCAATGGAATAAATGAGCACTGAAATGAAACAACTTAAATGAGGAGCACCTGTATAGTAATGGATGAAGGTGGTGATTATGATGATGAGGATAGAACAAAAATGATGACTTAAAAAAAAAGAAAAAGAAAAAGAAAGAAAGAAAAAAAAAAAGTCCTTTGTCATAATACCAGCAAATAGAGCAGTACTTACATGATTCCCCAGCCTTGGCATAAATATCATCGAGAACTTGAGACAACTCCTCATCCACAACTTCCCCATCAAAGATCAGCTCACCCTCATTCTTGTTTTGGTGGATGGGATGCCTCTTTACTTTCTTCTTCTTTGGAGACTGGTTCAGCAGCTGTTCAATAAGTGGTGATGGAGTGACATTTCTGAGGAGAGAACGATGTGTTTAGGAATGAGTGTGTGAATAAAGGAAGTAACATGAGTCAGTGTAATTGGTACCGAGATGAGAAAGGACTGGGGGCAAGTTGACCCTTCTTTGGCAACTGGTTCAGCAGCTGTTTGATGAGTGATGAGGGGGTGACATATCTGGAGAAAAAGAGAGAGAGAGGAATGGTTTACGGATGAGTGTGGGGGTAAGACATGTATAACACTAATGGGAGTGAGTGGGAAAGGGATGAAACAGGACTGTAACAAATAGAACCTTCTCTGACAAATGGTTTAGCAGATGTTTGAAAAGCAGGAAAGAGGTGATGTTCCTGGAAAAAGAAGTCTTCAGAAGTGGAAGAGGGATAAGAAAGGTAAAAGAAAACAGGCATGGATGTTAACAAATGAGGGGAATAAAGCTGAGTGGAGAAATAAAACAGCAATGAGGGTTAATGAATGAGGGTAAAGAGGGAGAAAATAGGAGTCAGTAGCAGAAGTGTTGTTGTTGCTAATCAACACTGGTCTGTCTGGCCGTGTGGACCCATCGACCATGTGGAGATTTGGTTCCTGGTTAGATGCTCCATTTGCATCTTCAAGTTAGGAGTGTATGGCAGTGACACCTAGGGAGTAAAGAAAAGAGATATTGCTGGCTCAAACGTACAGAAATGACAAAGATTAGGCAGATATGCAGTATGTCCTTGAATGCATGGTCTGGGGGAGTGGGGGGGGGGGCTAGGTTTACAATGGAAGAGTTAAGAGTTAGGATGGGACAGGAGTATACTGGTGTTGTGATGAGGAGAGGTAGTTGGTTTGGGCATGTGCAGAGTCTGGGGGATGACAATTGAGTACAGAAAGTGACAGAAAGGGAAAGGTGTTAACGTTAGGGGTAGGGTTGCGAGAGGTAGACCAAATAAGACCTGGGAAGAGGTATTTGAGTCTGACCTCAGGGATAAGGGAGTGAACAGAGAGACTGTCGGAGATTGAGCAGCATGGAAAGAAGCCATTAAGTGACCAAGACTGACGCATGCAAGCACGTTGGAGTCTTCATAAATGAAATGAGCCAAACTTAGTTAACAGGGGTACCATAGTAAGCTGCACTTCACCTCATGATCTGGTTATATGGTTACCACCCAGCCTTGTGAATTGTTTTCTGGGCTACAGGAATCCATTAGACTTGTCAGTCACTGTAACAGCACCTGAAGAGGAAAGAGAAGTAATAAAAAGTGACAGGAGGGAAAGGGAGAAGCAGACAGAGAGGAGGCCAGACACAGAAAGAGAATGATAAAGGTGATGAAAGAAGTAGGCAAAACCATCACGTGAGTAAATAATGGGTTAGCACCACCTACCACCCACTCAATGTCACTAATCAGTGAATGAGTGAATGCTTGAAACCCTCAAGAGACAACAGAAGGGGTTGTCTATCATGTATAATGCTACAAGTAAGCTGGTCTTTACCCTTTCATGGTCTGGATTGTTGATTACACACTTTCCATGGGTTGTATGTCACAAAAAGAGGACAGTAGCATTGGATTTGCTACTAATATCTGTAGTATGTGGTTTTATATATATATATATATAAAGCACAAAGGATAATTACTGATATCATTAACAAACAGTGAAGTCTGGTTACCATACCTTATCAGAGGGGTGGATGTACAAAATGTACTGTGTGATCATGATGTCCCATCAAAAGCTCCATGCAGTCATACACAGGTTGGCAATCTTTTGGTATGGGTATGGTGCAATATGAGAAACAGCAAAACCACATCACACACACTAGTTACACTCAATCATGCAGCTGCATTCATAAAATCTGAGAGGGCAAAGTGTATGAAAGCCCCTAATTTGACAATCTTTTATACAGCATTTGCCGGAGTGGGACAGCTGATGAAAAATTGGATATGTTACAGGTGGGAAAGGTAAAGGAGGGCAATGGAGGATGAAGTAGGTTATGTCAGTCATCTCTTTTAATCACAGGAGGGTGAATATGCATACCAGCCTTCAAATTTCAAACAGTCAATTGTAGACAAGCTGAACACATTAGCTGCGGTTAGTCTGCATGCCATGTAACAAAGCATATCCAAAAGCAAGGCAGAGGAGCCAAACATGCTGCACCCTCACAATGGGTTTCACAAATGACTTGGATATTTCGGGTTTGGATACACCTTCACAACCTCTGCTTTGACCATTTGGCTACATTACCATTACACTGTACTTGATTCCAGCTTATACCAGACTCCTATAGTCATCAAGGACACCCACTGTGGCAAAAAAAGGATGTAACTGTCTAGAGTACTGTATCAATCATGGCCAAGTATCAATCCCTGCATTTTACTTCAGCTACCACTCAATTTTACTGAACATACACTAAAGAAACAAGAGTTAAAATGGCTGACACACACTCACAAAAATTACTTGAGAATAGCAAAACACCAAAACACAAAATAAAAGTTTAATAAGGATAATCAGATTTTTTTTTTTTTTCCTTACTTCATTATATGGCACAAAACTGACCTGTAATATATGCATTCTTCACTTCATG
Organism: Coenobita brevimanus; assembly: GCF_032717465.1. NCBI lineage: Eukaryota > Metazoa > Arthropoda > Malacostraca > Decapoda > Coenobitidae > Coenobita > Coenobita brevimanus. Next base: position 28,765,607 of record NC_136972.1, on the reverse strand, counting down.
TGTGGAGTGTGTGCAGAAAAAAATTAAAAAAATAAAAATAAAAAAGTGATACACACGATCTTAGCTCATGGTTTAGGGCTATATGAAAACAAACACTCCTTTCTTAAATTGAAAGAAAATTTACTGTGGATCATGTGTAACTGGTATTTAAACTTAAGTACTGACTGCAGAGAAACTTGACTCTTAAGGTATAGCTCCTGAAATCTATTGCTCCCTCCAGACAATTTCAGTTTGCTACTGGTACACCCCACTATGTAAGGTGTAGTGGTAGGAGGAATAAATAGGACTAATTTTATTAAAGAAATTATAATTGGGTGATACACCACCATAAAGTGAGGAACATCAACCTATAACAGATATTAATTATATCACTGGACAAAAAACATAAAACAATGGGAACAAGAAAGCATAACGTGCAGAAATCCTCCATCTTCATTATTATTCTAGCCTATTTAATTATCATCACTGATTCTCACCTAATTCATCATAATCATCACCATCATCCTAACCTACATACATCATCATAACTATTTTTTCCACCAAAGAATGGGGGTTAGGCAGGGTGCAGAAAGTGAGGGAACTGAGGGAGGAGAACTTATCCACAGCATACCAAGTGATATCTACATGACAATGACGCCACCGAAACTCCCAATTAATGGCAGGCTGGGTAAAAGATGGTATTGGCCCTTTTACTCTGAGAATGTACTTTTCTATCACATACTTGCTACTTCCACATGTTTTTTGTTTAAAAACATTTGGAGGTATGGAAGTGAAGCTTGGACGTTGTTGGAAGGACACAAGTCAAGAGTGAGAGCAGTGGAAATGAGTTATTTAAGACGAGCCTGTGGAGTCACATGGAGAGACAGGCTGACAAATGAGGATATAAAGGAGCATTGTGGTGTGGATGTGGATGTGATAGGAAGCGTTATGAGGAACACACTGAGGTGGTTTGGCCATGTGGAGAGGATGGAGGGTGAAAGACTGACGAAGAGAGTGTATGTGAGTGAGGTGGAGGGGGGAACAGGGAGGGGGAGGCCGAGGATGAGAAGGAGGGATGGGGTGGAGAGGTATATGAGAGAGGGGTGTGTGAGTTGGGAGCAGGGCAGTGAAATGGCGGGGGACAGGGTGACTTAGAGGCGATTTGTTTGTGGCCACCCCAAACGGGATTGAGGCGTCTGGCAATAGACAGATAGATAGATAGACAGATAGATAGAAACCTCTAGTGCTCAAAGGATTTTCAAGGCTATGCAACCCTTACACTCTGTGTGTGTGTGTGTGTGTGTGTGTGTGTGTGTGTGTGTGTGTGTGTGTGTGTCTGTGTGTGTGTGTGTCTGTGTGTGTGTGTGTCTGTGTGTGTGTGTGTGTCTGTGTGTGTGTGTCTGTGTGTGTGTGTGTCTGTGTGTGTGTCTGTGTGTGTGTCTGTGTGTGTCTGTGTGTGTGTGTGTGTGTGTGTGTGTGTGTGTGTGCGAGAGAGAGAGAGAGAGAGAGAGAGAGAGAGAGAGACTCACAGTATAATAGTAATAGTAATAATAATAATAATAATAATAACAACGCTTCACTCTCATCTTGAATGTCGGGACCAACTGCCTAACCCCAGGCTCCTACGCTCCTTATGGGGCAATGTAGGATTGGATGGTGGATGGATGGATGAATAATAATAATAATAATAATAATAGTAATCCATCCATCATCCAATCCTGTGTTGCCCCATGAGGAGTGTAGAAGCCTGGGACCAGGCAAGTTGGTCCTGATATTTTAAGAAGAGAGTGACTAGCCTCACTCATCCTAGAGTGGTATTACATGAGCAATAAACCCAACCACCCCTTGGATATAAACCTATACAGGCTCAATCCAATTGGAGCACCTTAATAATCCACTAAACCACCAGGTGCCATAATTTGGTTATATGGTTACCACCCAGCGTAGTGAATGGTTTCTTGATGTACAGGAAACCATTTGGCTTGTCACTAAGTGTAGTCACCCACAGGCAGAAGGAAGAGGAAAGACTGAAGGAAAGAGAGACAGAAGAGGAAGCGTAAAGTCACCCATAGGCAGAAGAAACAGGAAAGAATGAAGGAAAGACAGAAGAGGAAGGATGGAAAGAGGGAAGAGAGGAAAGGACTGGCACCCGAGAGCAGCACTACATTGAGTGAGTGGATGGTAAGCACCTGCATCAACCATTGTAATAATAATAATAAATAAAAATAATAATAATAATAATAATATTGAATGAATGACAATGAATAATAATAACACTGATCCTGCACAATTATTGTATGGAAAGCAACAAATTATAATATCTATTTGCTTGCAATTTCTTTGATGATTGAAAAAAATAAAACAAATAAATAAAGCTCTGACGTGCTCAGCCATAACCTTTTCAGGACATACATTTTTTTTGAGTTACCACAAGACTAGTTGTCTCAATGTACAGTAATTTTGCAAAAAGCCTACTCTGAACTCAACAGGACTGTCTGACTACCAAAAGACTTTAAATCACACTGGTATACAATTCCAGAAACAAATTAAAACCGATATTGACCATTCTTTCAAATCAGCAGCCTTCACACACATCAAATGGACAACTAAAGCCACTGACACCAAATTGAAAACTTCCTCCACAGACACAAAAATAAAGTAAGGCACAAATTAAACTATTCAAATCACTAGTATAAACTATATAAATTAACCATTTTCTTTATCATTATCATTTTTTGTTTCATTTTTGAAGGCTCCAACATGCTTGCATGCGTCGGCCTTGGTCACCTGATGGCGGCTCTCCATGCTGTTCAATCTCTGGTAGCTTCCCTATTCAGTCCCTTATCCCTGAGGTCACATCCAATGACCTCGTCCCAGGTCTTTTTCGGTCAACCTCTCGCAACCCTACCCCTAGCACTAAAACTTCTCACTTTCTGCGTCCAATTATCATCCCCCATCCTCTCCAAATGCCCAAACCACCTCAACCTACCTCTCCTCATCATAACACCAATACACTCCAGTCCCAACTTACCTCTCAACTCTTCCATCATAAACCTAGTCCCACCAGATCTCAAACTCAGGAACGCATTGCACATCCACCTAATCATTGCCATTTCTGTATGTCAGAGCCTGCGAATATCCTCTTCCTTTACTGACCAGGTCTCAGAAACATACAGCATTACACTCCTAACACTTGCCACATAAAAAGATCCCTTAACACGGAGGAACAGCCCTCTCACTGTAAAGAGAGGCAACAGCTCCCTGAACTTCTTCCAACCACTCCTCACTCTAGCCACAGAGCTAGCTCCAACCCCACCTCCAGCACATACCATATCTCCCAATTAACAAAACTTTTCCACACACTCAAAAGACTCCCCAACAAGTTCAATCCTTTCACGCTTGGCAATCTCCACATGCTCTCCCCAACACACCGCACACATGAAATCAGCATTACCTCGCTGTCTACCTCTAATACCACTAATGTACATCTCTTATGCACCCACTTATCACAAACATTGCACAAGACAGAATTACTTCCCACGTCCTTGTGGCAAATTGCAAATGGCTACTTTCCCTCTCCTCTGACAGTACCATTACCAGCCCTAGATACCATCACTTTTATCTGCATTTACTCTTAAGCTCTTGTGCCCCATACCATCTCTCTGCTTCCTAAATCTTTCCTCTGCCTCCCTTTCTTTCTCTGCAACCTATATAAATAACAGAAAGTACACAGTGGACATTTAGAATACAGTATTGTAAAAAATTCAGTTTGACAAATTTATAATTTTCCAGAAACAAATATCTAAATGACAAAAAAATAATCAATGAACTTATTTTTGGTCATAAATTTGAAATAAAGCATATGTTATGAAGTCTTCATTCTCAGGAGGCTGCTAATACAAAACAGCACAGCAGACGCATGTTTTTCATGGTAATCAAGTCTGCTGTTTCTGTTTCCTCACAGGTGAGTAAACCATAAAAAAACACACTAGTTTAAGGTGTACTTGGGAATAAGTTAACAAAATTTGCTCTTAAATAATTTCAAAATACATTTTAAACAAGTAGATTCTAATGTCTGTGATGCCTTGGGACACTACGAAGGATTTTAGGCCACTACAGAGTTAAATTATGAGTGTGGGAGCCCTTCAGCTTCATTACACAGAGGAAATCAGCTTCTTGTGAGTGTTCATGCTAAGTGCCCAGTAACATTCATGAAGGATGCTGACATACCATACCTGGTTTCTCCATGTACCACCAGGGGACAAGGAGCTGGCAGGAACGGAGGAAAGGAGGGAGGGCGAGTGTATAACTGAGGGTGGGGGGTGAGTGGACAGTGCTGGCAAAAAAGGATAGAACTGGGTGAGTGCTGTGCGAGATCTGAGTGAAAAAACACAACGGGTCTGATGATTAGGAACACAGATGGGACTGAAGACTAATGGATGGAGAAATAAATGAGACCAAACACTTCCATGCATGAATGAATGCGTGAGCAGACATGTGGCCCACTCAAATGCCAGACACAAGCATAAATGGTGATAGCTGCAGCAACGAATATGGGCCTGAATAACGCTCATAAAAAGGCACCAGAACACTATATCAAATGTTTAACTCACTCAGACCAGGGATGATTTTTAAAATTTCATATTGTCACTTCCTGTTAATTTTATGCAACTAAAGAGAGACTTTTCAAATTGGTAGGTTCTGACCTAGCATCAATAAATCCCCTTCAACGAGAGACACCTTTCCCAAGCTGAATGAGACTGCTTGGTAACAGCAAAAGTAAAGTTTAAAAGACCTCCCCCAGAACCAAGGAGTTAATTAATAAGCATGCGACTGCTCAAAAACACCGGTATCAAAAACAAAATATTCTAACACTGAACAACAACAAATTAACAACATTTCTGATGTATACTATCATATTAATAACATAAAAAAAATAGACAATTCTTATATTTAAATCCATATGCTGATAAAAAACCAAAGTAAATAATTAAAGATTTAACTTACTCTTGACTCCTTCACAGAGGCAAGTAATAGTACCATATTTTGAGTGACCCGGGAGGGTTCAAAGCAACTCTTCTTTAACACTGTATTTTACATATTACACTTATCATTCTTCTGTATAACATTTTCATTATCTTAATACTGACAGTTTGCAATACTAAAACAACACAATGAGGTTGAGGTGTAATGAGCTGAATAACTCTTTACAAAATAGGTGCTACAATGCCTCCTCTGTCACCTACAAAACTACTTAGGGTCCTGGGATGGCAAGGGGGTTACCGAGGGAAAGACCCACTGAGGGCACACCTGTGTAGCCCTGGGGAATGGAATGAATGGTGGCACCACTATAACCAGCGGCCAGCAGTTAGGCTGGAATCTGGCTGAGTCAATGGTCAGTTCAGGTCGCGGTGCATTTACAGGTTTGGGTCTAGGATGACCTGGTCCATCTGAAGGTTTGGGTATTAGGTTTCTTGGTCCGTTCAAAGGAGTGGATTTTGGATGTCCTGGTGCAATTAATGGTTCAGATTTTGGATGTCTCACTTTGCTTAAAACCCACTTTTTTGATGTCTCCTTGGTCTGTTGGCTTGGCATCACTGCAGGAGAGTTTATTGTGGCTTCCTCAGATGTCATTCTGCTTCGTATTGGTTCACACAATGGTCCTGCTACCTCGGTGGTTCTTTTTAGTTCTGGTCCACCCAACACCCAACCTCCACCTGAAGTCTCACCTATAACCTGTTTGCTATAGGTGGCAGTTGACTGGGGTCTGGGAAGTTCTGGTCTGCTTACAATCCCAGCTCCAGATACACTACCTAGTCTCTGCTCACTTGGAGCTGCAGTTTCAGTTTTACTGTGAGCTTCCATGGTACTATTTGCCTTCATTCTTGGCTCCTGTAGCATCCGTACTACACTCAGATTGTCAGCTACCCTTTGCTTGCCAGGAACTGTTGTTACAGCTTTAATTGTGGGCTCCGTAGCAGCTGCTGTCTTTATTCCCGATTCATCTAACATCCCCACACGACCTGCTGAAGGTTCACCAAGCCTCTGTTTACCCGGTAACATTTGTTTAACAATAACTCTGGCTCCCTTAAAGATGTTTCCTTTTGATTCTAGTTTGGAAAATGCCAATGCACTACTTGGCATGTTACCAAGCCTCTGTTCACTTGGCATTGGAGTTTCAAGGTTTGCCTTCACTTTCTTACTAATTCTCTTCAGTTTTGATTTTTTTAACAGCCACACCCCATTTCCTGTCACTTCTATTCGCTGTTCTCTAGGAGTTACGTTTTGATGCTTTACAGTGGACTGTCTCTTATAAGGGCTAGGATTAGGAATTTGGGGGGTTTGCCTCCTCAAGGGGCTAGGAACTGGAGTTTCTGGGATTTGTCTCTTGCTGGAGTTAAGAAAGAGAGTTTCAGTTGCCATTATGGACTTGTCAGGGATTCGACGCTTACTGAGGAGGTGAGAAGGCTCACGTAAAATCACCTGGGAAGGCCTCTTCCTTTGCTGCAGGGGGGTGGAAGCAGTATGGGTAACTCGCTCGAGTGTATAGACCTCATCATCTTTCCAGCTCGCCTGACTATCACTTGACTGCTTCAAGCTAGTGATATTAGTTTTGGGGGTTGTCTGTGTGCACCCAAGTCTACTACTGGTACCAAAGGCTGTCTGTATACACCCAATACTACTACTGCTGCCCACAGCTGTCTGTATGCATCCAACTTTCTTACCAGTGCCAACAGTTGTTTGTGCATGCCTCCCTACTCTGCAACTGGTGCCAAAACCTGTCTGTGTATACTCCACTCTGCTGTCAGCACCAAAGGCAGCATCCATACATCCAACTTTACTCCCAGTGCCAATAGCTGTCTCTGTACACCCAAACCTGCTACTGGTACCAACAGCAAGTGGTTCTTCTCTACCACCAATGCCAAAAGACTGATAGGTGTGGGTCACAGTCTGTTGAGCATTAAGGACAGTACCATACTGATCTGGGGCCACCGTTTGTTTCTGTCCTCTAAATACGTGAGGTAAGTTATCATTCACCTTTAGTGCATAGTCATTATAATATACTGTTTTGGTATTTGCTGGAATTCTCATCTTTGTTATTTTTGGTTTATTATCCAATCCAATGTTGAAATTAACATCAGCACTATATGATGTGCGATGACTCTTCTGCACACTACCACAATCACGGCCACCAAATGCTGACATATTTTGAAACTTGGAGACATCACGAGTCATGCCAGTTGGCCTCACTGCTGACACATCTGGAAGGTTGTGGATGTTAGATGACTTCACTGCTGATGTATTCTGAAGCCTGTAGGCATTACTAATTATGTTAGCTGGCTTCTCAATCTTGAAGACATTTGTTCGCTTATCATCTTGGTTATAGTAAGTGCGGTTTGTCTCGCTGAGTTCCTGGATCATGCCAAAAGTGTGCGAATCCTGGGTGCTGGTTGCCTTCTTATCTATAACACTACCTACAGGCTTTGCATTTCCATGGCTGTAACTCCTGCTGCAGTTCATGTCACTCAGCATGTGAGTGTAAGCATCCCGGGTGGTATCACAGTACTGTTCTCCGTGTTTCTGTCTCTGGATGACGGATTGCTCTGTGTCGATGTCCAAAATCTCGCTGAGTTTATGGGTGTAAGCATCTGTTTTACTGTGCTGTTCACTGCATTTTGACTTCTGTCTGATGGACGAGTCAAAAACATATGTTCCACTGACTGTGTTTGTGTCATAATACTGCTCACCACATTCTGATCCTTTTCTCTTGCATTCTCCTATGCTGGTGTAACAAGAATGTGTGGGTTCTCTATGTTCTGGTCTCTGTCTGGTTTCCTCAATGTCTGTGTCAGAGGAATGCATGAGTGACTCTTCCTCTGTGGCTGACTCTGTGATTGAGGTGGAGCAAGGTGAGGCAATGTCCATATCCACAGAATCCAAGTCTGTGTCACTGTTCTGTCCTTCCACCTCTGGCCGCACGTATTGCCACAGGAGGCCGCAAAGTCCACACAACTGTCCAGTGCAATCATGCTTGAAATACTTGTCCCAGTTTCGTGTTTCAAAAGGCAGGGTAGTCAGGGTGGTGTACGTGGCTGGGGATGACGTCTCTAACAGGTCACTGGGGCCTTCACAAGCAGTTATTGACAACTCTGGCTTCGGTTCATAACTTACATCCTGCACGTCCAACAGCATGTCCATGTATATTTGTCTGAGACTTGTTCCCTCATTACACTTGGCATTCAAACTTGTTCCACTCTCACCCTGGGCATTCCCACTTGTTTCACTCTCACCCTGGGCATTCAGACTTGTTCCACTCTCACCCTGGGCATTCTCACTTGTTCCATTCTCACCCTGGGCATTCTCACTTGTTCCACTCTCACCCTGGGCATTCTCACATGTTCCACTCTCACCCTGGGCATTCCCACTTGTTCCACTCTCAGCCTGGGCATTCTCACTTGTTCCATTCTCACCCTGGGCATTCTCACTTGTTCCACTCTCACCCTGGGCACTCTCACTAGTTCCACTCTCATCCTGGGCATTCTCGCTTGTTCCACTCTCACACCAGGCACTGCGAGTTGTTTTGCTATCACTCTGGGCATTCATACGTGTTCTGTGATCGTCCTGGGCATCCACAATTGCTTTATCACCCTCTTCAGTGTCAACCTGCTTTTGTGAGTATAGTGGCTGGCTAGACTGAATGTAATCAATGACATCTGCATTCCGGAAGGTATTTTCACTCACCACTGCTGCATCATGTGCTGTCTTTCTTGCACACAAATCTCTCTGCACCTCTGACTTAATCTCAAATCTCAGTGAGCAGGCCTCTTCACACAGCTCAATAATGTCACCTTCAATATCTTTCATGGATGCTAAAGAATAGTCAGAGAGGCCTATGCTGCTCTGGCAACTGAGGTCGAGTGGCTCCTGGCCATGACATAGAGTAAGGTATGGGTCCTCCAGCTCGTCTGTGGCTAGGTCTATGGTTTTACTGCGAGGTGGGGTGAATGTGTCCACAGTGTTTGTCCAGATTTTAATGTCCAGCTCTACCTCTTTGTTTACACTTGACTCTATCTTGCTGTCTGCACTCAGCTCTATCTTGCTGTTTGCATGTGGCTCTTTTCTGCAGTTTGCATTTGGATCTATCTTGTTGTTCAGACTGTTTACATTCAGTTTCAACTCACTGCTGGCATATGGCTTTGCCTCATTTACAGCCAACTTTACCTCACTGTTAAAATTCAACTTATTCTTTGGCTCTACACTCCTGTTTACATTTGGCTCTACATCGCAGTTTTCAGTAATAGATACGCAGGTTCCCAGATCAGGGTCTGTTGAGGTTGTGATCATAGAGCCTTGGAGACATGGGTTAATGCATGACTCAGCCAGGGCAAGAACATCTGGATCAATCATCTCTAATGACGTGGAACTCGAGCAATTGGAATGGTGTGGAAGAGAGACTGGGACGGGAGAGAGAGAGAACTGTGAAATGGCGACAGCAGGTGAAGAAAATGACCGAGGGATAGTGAAAGTGGAGGCTGATGAAGAGATGCTGAACGTGGGGGAAGAAAGTGACTGGGGGACGGTGAAAGTGAAGGATGAAGATGATGATCCTGATTGATTAGTATGTGATGATGCCTGGCTATGAGGGGAGGCAGAGGGTGGGAGGGGAGAGGAGAGAGGAGGAGCGGGGGAATCTGGGAGAAGTGATGCTGGGCTTAGAGTGCCATAGTCACTAGGTGGGGAGCAGATGAGGGGGGATTTTATGGTTCCTGCCTCATCAATCTTATGTTCCGAAAGTCCTTGGGTATCAGAGTTGCTATGCTTTCTCCTGTTGTGCCGTTTGAGGCTGGTGAGAGAGCAGTAGAACTTCTTGCACAGGGAACAGTAGTGCTTGGTGGGGATCTTGTTGCTGTTATGGTTGCCGAGGTGAATGAGGTACCTCTCCTTAGGCACCAGGGTATCACAACGACTGCAGTAGTATCCCACCTGGGGCCTGGGCTCTAGGGAGGGTGTGGGAAGGGGGTAGAAAGAGGGTGCGGGAACAGAAGGGGTCTTGGAGGACACAGTGGAGGAAACAGACCCTCTCTCCTGAGTGCGAATCCCCTCCAGTGCCTCATCCAACTGCTTTGTGAAGGGGAGGTATGCAGGGTGTGGTGGGGTAATTGGGGTGGGTGTAATGGGGCGTGGGGTGTTGGCAGGGACCATGGCAAGGTGCTGGGTGGCAACTGCGTCCAGCCCCATGGCAGCATTCCTCAGTTCATCCTCCCACCATGATACACTCACACTTTTTGCCCCTGCCATATCTCCCCTTGTTTCCTCCTCCCAACCACCTTCTTTCCCATCTTCTTCCCCCCCTCCCAACCCTCCTCTCCTGCCCCTAGTACTGCCTCTAGGCCTGATCCTGGAACTCTGCCTGGTAGGGGTGGGGATGAAGGGAAGGGAAGTTAGTATACAAGCAACATGCAACCAAACCAGCACAAAACAACAAACCCATCCATCTTCTTACATGCCTTGCATCAACAGGCAATAAGAGGTACAGAAGCACAAGCAGTTATGATGGGAGTTTATGGGCATGCTTGTGGGAATGGAGGAATCAATCCAAAAAGGGCACTTTTGACAGCTTCAGTAGAAAACACGTATATATTATGTCAGCAGACTGATGGTGATCAGCTCAAGCAAATGCAGTGAAAATGTGTAAAACAGCTATTAAAAAACAGACTAATTTACAGAATGTAAAACACAGTACAAGCATGATATTTATACCAACATACTCAACTCACACCAAATTAATTAAAGCAAAAACATCAAAGCTTGGTTACTGGGAACGCTATAGCACATTTTACTACTTGTACTATACACAACATGGGGTGCCTGGGACTGACAACAATGAATATGCCAAAGCCAAATACTGACACTCTCATGGTCTTTAAGGTTAAGGGGTGTTAAAGTCTGCTCATGTCATTTCTACACTTGGCATATTCATGACTTCAATCCCAAAACCTAATTTGTACTGCATGTTTAAGCATTAGCCTCTTCAGTCCAATGACATTTTTCATTATACAATTGCCATTTATGAGCAATTTTATTAAACTAAGGGATAACTTCTTGAAGGAAATGGACTAATGATGGCTGTATCTAACCCATTCGGTTAAAAAGTTTATCCTCCCAGTTCAAAAATTCTCTCCTCAGCCAAACTCACCTGGAGAAAGCAGGAATAATATAAAAAGTACAGTGATGGACTGGAGGGTTTAGCGTCATTGGTATCTTTCGTTTTTTAAGACCCCCACTATCATGATGCTTTTTCTAGTTTCAATCTTGCTATCATCAGGCTATTTTGTTAGACTAAGCCAAGTCCAGTTACAGTAAATACGTAAAATAAGGTTATGTCAGACCTTTCCTGTTAAAAGAATGTCCCCAAATCTCAACACAAATGCTTTAAAACAGCAATAATAAATTATGTATGTCACTGGACGTAAGGGGTTAAAGTAATGCATGCAAAGAAAATCATGCAAACATTTATTTAAAAGCCAACCATAAAGAATGTAAATCAGCTATTTCACAGCCAGGACTTCAATCAGCTTAACAAACTGCCATATCAGTCTTATTAAACAAATAATAATGATAATCAAAAATGAATAAAGTAAAAATTAATCGTTAATTTTCAAATCTCAATTTTGAACAAGTCTTGTGTCACTGGAACAGTATATTCCACGCAGCATAAAAGGCTTCATAACACCTCCTCCATAACTATTTATTTCGCATATTACACCTTAACACTGTAATTACTTTTATATAAACATTTTGTATCAGTACTGGTAACATATAAGAGGATATGGAGTTGTAATGTGCAGAATACATCACTTATAAAGAGGTTTTAAGACCCTCTTGCACATTATTTATATCACTTTCATATCAACAAGCTGAATCAGTAACATATATGAAGATACTGAGTTGGAATAAATAGCTAAAGGAAAGGTGTTATGAAATCTCCAAAGCCACATTAACTATGGCCCTTTGCCTGAATGAAATCCCTAGGAGCATCCACAGCAGAGAAAGGATCAGCTTCCCACCACCACCATCTCAGCCATGCACGGATGTGGACTGAAGATTTTGTGATGTTTGACTTACCTGAGATAATGGAATGAGCTGCATATATATAATACGTAAATAAATAAACAAACAAATAAGTACATCATCGCTGGTTTGGATGAGCAATGTATGGCTGGAATAACAAGGTGAATAAATAAATAAAAAAATCATCATCATTAATTTGACTTACTAGAGAAAGACATGAGTAGTACTGGGTAGGGTTAAGAAAAAATAAATAAATAAATGTATAAATTAAAATAAGTAAATGAACTGAGTTACAAGGTTAAAAGAAAAGACGGCTGAAGATGTTTTGTAAAGATGTCTTGTTTACCTGGGACACTGGAATGAGAAGCATACATCTGGGCATAGTGGACTGTTTTTATGAGTTGCATTTTGTGTTGGTAGTGACTAATAACAGCGAATGCCTGTAAACAAAGGCTACAACACAAACTGGAATGGAATCAACGTCTGCAGCTGGGCCAGAATTTGGATCAGATGGAATGGAGGCCTACATCTGAGGTGGTAAGGATAATGTTAAAAAGTAAATGCTGGATAGGAGGAAGAAGACTGGCAAAGATGGGGGGATAAAACTACGGAAGGATAACAAGAACAGACACATTGGGAGAAAAAGTTAAGGAAATGAATACTTGATAACCGAGAACAGAGACATTGGGAGAAAAAGTTAAGGAAATGAATACTTGATAACCAACTGGGATAGAATGATGGAATGAGAGTCAGCAGTTCTGGCAGATAGATAACATTGCAGAACAAATGCAGGATATGAGACTGAGGATAGAAACGTGGAGAGGAAAAGCTAAGGAAAGTAGGAAATGAATACATGGTGGCAAATTAAAGATATGATGGAGTCAAAATAAGCTATACTAATGATTGCTTTGTCAGTGTCACCTTCAATGATCTAATGAGGCATCAGGTATGTTGATACTGCTGTTTAAGTTGGTGATGTGGTCCCTGGATGGAGTAGGTGTGAGCCCAGTGGATGGACGAAATGTTGTCACTTGTCTCAGTGCTCCCATAAATCTGGAATTTATGTTGGGGGAGTGTCTGTATTGTAAAAATTGGGTGTGTGAATTAAGTCTCTCAGTAAAATGATGCTTTCAATGAACTGTCCCTACTACCAAACATCTTTCCTACCCTGAATAACACTTTACTACCAGATGTCTCTCCCACCTTGAATAAAAATCACCTGATAGTTTCAGTGTTAAAATATGAACTCACATTACTGTCCTGTTGGCTGGCCCCCTGATGGAAGCTAAGTGTCAGAGATGATTTATGACAATGTCATGTGTAGTAAAAGAAAATAGGAACAGAAAATATTAACCAATACAAAACAACTGAAAGCACCGGAAGAGGGGTAATTCAGCAGAAGATAGAAGCCATCCATTCATCATCCAATCCTACATTGGCCCATGAGGAACGTAGGAGCTCAGGGCTAGGCAGTTGGTCCCGATGTTTAAGATGAGGGTGACCAGCCTCACTCATCCCTGAGTGGCATTACATGAGCAATCAACCCCAATCACCCCTTGGATATAAATCTTCACCGGCTCAATCCGATTGGAGCGCAATAATTACCAACTAAATCACCAGGCGCCAAAATTTGGTTATATGGTTACCACCCAGCATAGTAAATGGTTTCCTGGTGTACAGGAAACCATTTGGCTTGTCACTCAGTGTAAAGTCACCCACAGGCAGAAGGAAGAGGAAAGAATGAAGGAAAGAAAGAGAGAAGCAGGAGTGTAAAGTCACCCGTAGGCAGAAGGACAAGGAAAGAATGAAGGAAAGACAGAAGAGGATGGAAGGAAAGAAGGATGGAGGGGAGGAAAGGGCAGAACCTGAGAGCAGCACAACAGAAAAAGACAGAACATCAATGGATATTAATGGGGCTAAAGACATCAGTGGAAAACTGTTGGTAATACAAAAGAAACACACACGCCTCAGTGGGAGACACATAAAAGGAAGACAGTAACTCAAGAAATATATCAGCTGATACTACAGGAATAAAAAAAAAAAGGAAGAGGAACACATTAAAAGAGGAAAATCGTCTAAATATGAGAAACTAAGCTGACAACTGCTGAAGAAAATTTCAGTTCATATAAATGGAGAAGCATTTGTCTCCTGAGTGTAACAGGCAAAGCATATGAGAGGACAGGTAGTGAAGAAGTTTGGGAAATAACACAAGAATTAGCTGGAGAAGAACAAAGAGATTTTAGGAAGGGAAGAGGCTGTGTAGATCAGATATTCATCCATAGGTCTTTAGTGGAAGTTTCTAGAGAAGGGAAAGTTGTATGTGGCCTTCATGGATTTGGAGAAAGCATGTGACAGCACAGACAGACAAGGAACGTGGAAAGTATTACGAATATACCAGTATGGAGTAAATGGGAAGCTGTTGAGTGTCATGAAGAGTATGAATGAGGGTGCTAAGAATGCTGTGCATGTGGATAGTGAACTGAGTGAATTTTTCTATCTGAATGTTGGATTGAAACTGGGATGTGTCATGTCTCCATGGTTATTCAATCTGTATATGCATGGGGTTATAAAAAGAGATACAAGACGGGGCAGCAGATGTTGCAGCGTCCCTAATGAGAGAGGGCAGCGTTTGGAAAATTCCTGACCTGTTGTTTGCAGATGATACTGTATTTGTGAAGATGGAGGGGAATTGCAAGGCTTGGTGAATGAGTTTGGGAGCGTGTATGAAACAATCTAAAGGTAAATGTAAGGAAGAGTAAAGCTGTGGCCTTCCAGAGAATTTAAGTCACTGAATGTACAGTGAGGTTGGATGAGGAGAAAATGGAAAATGTGAGTGCATTTAAGTACTTGGGTAAAGTGATGAGTAAGGACAGAAGCTTGGAGGATGAAGTGATTGAAGGGGTAAAACAAGGAAGAAAGGTTGCTGGTTCTTTAACCCTTTAACCCCGGGCATATTTTCGCCCGCCTTCCCGCTCACCCGGGCATAATCGCCAAAATTTTCGTACTTTTAAAAAATTCACAAAAAAAAAAAAAAAAAAAAAAAATACTTAACCTAGAATAAAAAACTAGGTGTCAAATGATAAAAAAAATAGGTGTCAAATGAAAGTACTAACCTCCAGCTTTTTATAAGAGGTTGAAGTTGAGGGGCCAGGTTCGTCAGTCGAAAGTGGCGCGGTGGGAGTCGTGGGCTGGGAAAGCAACAGCGTGATATGTTCACTTATCTATGGTCAAAGGGTGACTGACTGTGGCAAGCATGGCTGCGTGGGTGGTGGTATATGGAAACAGTGAGGGTGGCAACATCGTGTGACAACGTGATCCCGTCACTCCAATGCCCGGGTATTTTGAAATTTGTTTGGACGACATATGTCGTCACCCGGGGTGAGGGACTTTTTACGTAATGACGACATATGTCGTCACCCGGGGTTAAGGGGTTAAAAAGCAGTGATAAGAAATAGGGAAGTGAGCACGAAAGTAAAAAAAAAAAACTCGCTGATGACAGTATTGTGATACCAACTACCAAATGGAAGTGAAGCTTGGACCTTGGAAGGACACAAGTCCAGAGTGAAAACAGTGGAAATGAGTTATCTGATAGGAGCATGTGGAGTTACATGGAGAGACAGACTGATAAATGAGGAAGTGAAGGAGCATTGTTGTGTCGATGTGGATGCAATAGTGTTGGGAGAAATACACCGAGGTGGTTTGGCCACTTGGAGAGGATGGAGAACGAGAGACTAACGAGAGAAGTGTATATGAGTGAGGTGGAGGGGGAGGGGGAGAGGAAGGGAGAGGCTGAGGATGAGATGGAGGGATGGAGTGGAGAGGTATATGAGAGAGCAGGATGTGAGCTGGGGGGAAGGAAGTGAAACAGAGGGGGACAGGGTGACATGGAGGCAATCTGTTTGTGGCCAACCCTTATGGGATTAAGGCATCTGGCAATAGATAGATGGGTACATAAATGGAGGTGAAAATAATGTTAACAGAAAAGCAATAATTCGTCATGTCATTCTGGGCTTTAGACTTACATCTGTTTCCACACAGCATGGACCCCATGCTTTCACCTGACAGAAGTGTCCGTGCCTGTTCGCTAGTAATACCTCAATACTCACCATCTTACCAATATCTTCTTTACAGCAGTCTATCCCTCTAGCAATGGCCCAGTACCTCAATAATTCTACAGCTCTTCACCCAACTCCCCTGATCCATCCTCTCAACACATCCAAACAAAATAACTAGTTACCAGTGACATCATAAAAAAATTAATCATGCATCTATACACTCTTAACTACCCCACATACTTCTTGTTGCAAAGCACATCATTGAGTGAAGGTTGTGCAGCGGCTGAGGAGCGTGTTGGGTCCTCTGGGTGTGGCCCAACATCCTTACCCGCCAACCACAATTCATACCGTTCTGGCTGGAAACGCTTGACAAATGTGTCCATAGAGATCTTCACCATGTCACCTCTGAAAGAGTTTATATTTTTAGTACAAAGCCCCTTTAGGCTATACTGGTAAAAAATCTGACATGTCAACAAGTCTTATTCCCACATTAATATGGGGTGAGGCATGACCCTAAAACTGGGAAAGAAACATAAAAGTGGGAAAATAATACACATGCCCTGTGAAATGGGCCACAACATTCAAGCCTCCAGATTCCTAGATCCAATTCACAAGCATAACCCTCAGGCCATCCTGTACTTTTCTTCATAATGTGCACTTTATTTTACCCAGTAAAGTTAATCACAGCATCTGACAATCATGTTAAAATGAGGTTCCAAACCCTTGCCGCATTGTACTCTGTACATAATTCATCCAACCAACTCGATCCCATTAATTCCCAAACCTTGTAGTATACTATATTTCCAAACCTCATATTCTTATATAGTCCATCTACCTGCTTCTTGGGCTACCAAGGATCCTCTCATCTTCAAATTCATTCACACATACCCCTTTCACTACCCTGCCAACATGCATTCACGTACCAGCATACTATTGAAAGAACACTCTCTGCACATTATTACCAAGGACTTTCTAACTCCATCATCATACTGTAAAATCACTTACATTATGATCTTTTCTGATCTCACAGCCACAACTTTGTATTACTGATGGAACTTATGGGGCTGTAAAATCAGGGACACAAGCTGGCCTACTATTCCTTTCCATCTCCTGCACTTAGGATGTGTCACTTTCTTTCCATAGTCATTTATGGGTACAGACACATATCAAACCCCTCTCAACTTAGGAATAGTAGCCAGCAGAGGAAAGTATGCTGAAGTGAAGAGACATACCAAGCCTCTCTCAGCCTGGGAATATTAGCCAGCTGAAGAAAACAACCAGAAGTGAAATAAAATCTATCTATCTATCTATTGCCAGACACCTTAATCCCGTATGGGGTGGCCACAAACAAATCGCCTCCACGTCACCCTGTCCCCCGCCATTTCACTGCCCTGCTCCCAACTCACACCCCCCTCTCTCATAGCCTATACCTCTCCACTCCACCCCTCCATCTCATCCTTGGCCTCCCCCTCCCTCTCCCCTCCTTCACCTCACTCACATGCACTCTTCTCGTCAGTCTCTCACCATCCATCCTCTTCACATGGCCAAACCACCTCAGTGTGTTCCTCCTAACGCTTCCTATCACATCCACACCACAACGCTCCTTTATATCCTCATTCATCAGCCTGTCTCTCCATGTGACTCCACAGGCTCCTCTTAAATAACTCATTTCCACTGCTCTCACTCTTGACTTGTGTCCTTCCAACAACATCCAAACTTCACTTCCATACGTTAGAGTTGGTATCACAATACTGTCATGTACTGTAGTAACTTTTTCACTTCCATGCTCACTTCCCTGTTTCTTATCGCTGCTTTCAAGGAGCCAGCAACCTTTCTTCCTTGTTGTACCCTTTCAAGCACTTCACCCTCCAAACTTCCATCCTTACTCATCACACTCCCAAAGTACTTAAATGTACTCACATTTTCCATTTCCTCACCATCCAACCTCACTGTACATTCACTGACTTCAGTTCTCTCAAAGACAAAGACCATAACTTTACTCTTCCTTACATTCACCTTTAGATTCCGTTTCTTACACACACTCCCAAACTCATCCACCAAGCCTTGCAGCTCCCCTTCGTCTTCACTTAACAACACAGTACCGGTATCACTGGCAAACAAGAGTACAGGGGGTTTCCAAACAGTACCCTCTCTCACTAGGGCCACTCCAACATCCACTGCCCCACCTTGTATCTCTTTTATTACCCCATCCATGTACAGATTGAACAACCATGGAGATATGACACATCCCTGTTTCAATCCAACCTTCAAAGAGAAAAATTCACTCAGTTCACCATCCACACACACTGCAGCCTTAGCACCACCATACATACTCTTCACAGCATTCAACAACTTCCCATCTACTCCATATATTCTTAATACTTTCCACACTCCTTGTTTATCCACCCTGTAATAATGCTTTCTCCAAATCCATGAAGGCCGTATACAATTTCTTTCCCTTCTCTAGAAACTTTTCCACTACAGATCTAAGAATGAATATCTGATCTACACAACCTCTTCCCTTCCTAAAGCCTCCCTGTTCTTCTCCAACTAATTCCTCAGTTATTTCGCTAACTCTTGTCAATAAGTATCCTACCATACACTTTTCCTATTACACTATGAAGACAAATGCCCCTATGATTACCAAACACTTCTTTTTCCCCTTTTCCTTTGTACAAGGGAATAATTATACCTGACTTCCAATCCTCCAGGACTCTACCTTCCTCCCAGGACAATCTGCACCTCTTCCACATCCATAAAATACATTAGGAAAATCTTTGTTCTTAATTGTACCACGTGGTTTAGTGGGTAAAAACGATGCTCCAATTGGACCGAGCCGGTACAGGTTTATATCCAGGGGATGGTTGGGGTTTACTGCTCATGTAATGCCACTCAGTGATGAGTGAGGCTGGTCACACTCATCTTAAACGTCAGGACCAAGTTGCCTAGCCCCGGGCTCCTACGCTCCTCATAGGGCAAAGTAGGATTAGATGATGAATGAATGACTGAATGAATTGTACAACTCTAACAGAATGGTGGACTCACCTGCACTGACACTGTGTGGCCCTCTTGCCATACTCCACCCAGCGCTCCATGGCAAAGTTGGTTGACTCGGCGCAGTTGAACCCATGGTTGAACCCAGCATGGTAACCGTATGGAAAGGTGATCATTATGTGGCCAGCCTCCTGTGTAATCTGTAATGGAGGAACCTTGTGTTAATCCATTCACTACCATGGTTTATCATTTTAGTTTACTTTTGCTACTTCTAGATTATTTCACTCTGCTCAAAAGGGATTTGCAAAGAAAAAATTTTGGAAGTTATTTACTTAAGTTTACAGACAAAATGTTACACATCTGGTAAACCAGACTAGCTTCAAACAGTTGCTAATGGATGCTTTTTGGCAGGATTATTGGGCAAAGCACTCAACCACCTCAACTATCAATCTATCTATTGCCAGATGCCTTCATCCCATAAGGGGTTTCCACAAACATATCACCTCAACTAACATCAGATTATTAAACCATCACAGTACTGGACATAAATCGATTTATCTAGCCATATATCGACTGCCAGACGCCTTAATCCCAGAGATGGCCACAAACAAAATCACCTCCATGTCACCTCTCCTCCACAATCTGGCTGCCCTTCCTCCGACATACACCACCCTCTTTCTTTATCCAATCCTTCCACTTCATCCTTGGTATCCCCTCCCTTTTACCCCTCCATCACACACACACTCACCTAGTCTACCTCTCATATATCTTCATTCCCACCCCCCACAACCATATCACTAACTTGCACTAACCTTATCAAATGGGATGGAGTACTGCTTGAGGATCTGTGGTGATATGAGGGACATCTTGTGGCGGAGGTAGGCCGGACACGCCTTGAAGGAGTTGGGGAAGAATCCGTTGGCCAGCCGCTCCAGCCGTCTGCCATGCTCAGGAGGAATGGCATACCAGGTCTTGGGGGCGCCAAAGTGAAGGTAGTTGATGCTGTGGGGAGGAGAAGCATTAACTTTTATCTTCATGGATATAATGATGATAAGTAATGTGCTGGAAAGAGGATGCCTTCAAGTGGCAGCACTAATACAACTAAGGAGTGGAGCCGCGTGACTACAAACGTCCCTCGAGTCCACGAGAGGATGATTGTGGGCTGCAAGATAATAGTAGCTTTATTTTGCAGTCCACCAGGTTCACATTCAACTGAGCATGGGGCTACAACAGCAGCAGTAAGTAAAAACAGTATAGCATTTGCTGGGTCCCTCCACATGACAGCAGCTGATACTGAAGGGGACACTAAGGTTAATTTGTGAATGTGATTGTTTTAGCAAGAATGATAATGATGAGTTAATGTTGCTGGAGAAGACATATTTGCTCCCTGCATCATTTCCCTTTCACTCTATCACTACACATACTGTTTCCATGTCTCTTCCAATATTACATTCAGTCTTGCCCATTCATGACAAACTCGATCTCACTTTCATGGGCATCCCACTGTACACGACAACTAATCTGACTTTAAACTGGCCTAAAATTACGAAATCTCTATACTGAAAGTTCCGTTTTAACAATATATAGCTACAAGAACATGGTGCTAATCACAAAGAAGTGCTAAGGAAAACATGTAGTCATCAGTCTTTCTGCCACGGAGCTACATGAAATTAAAAAGGATGAAGTCTAGGCTGTTAAACTGAAAGTACTGTAATAAGGTTTTCATCTGAGGAAACTGGCTCACTTCCACATTTCAAATATTAAGTTGTGGTTGCATAAAAACCGACGAGCTTTAATTATGAGGCTGGCTAGTTTCCTTAGTTCAATCTGACAACAATCTGCCATCACCTGAGTTGAAAAGGATTATGGATTCTTCACAAGTTAGAACAAAATGTGCTGTGAAGAAGTGAGATGCAAAGGATGTAGAGTTATTGTACTGTCACTGTCAGAGACATACAATATACAAGATGATGAAAATCTTCTTCAAGTTTAGAAGAAAGAACTATAGGACAAAACTTTGGTCAGGTTATGGTGAAAGAAGTATAGTGACTGACCTGTACAAGTCCATATCCTCGGTGTGCCATGCAAAGGTTGTCTTCCACATGCCAAAGTAGAGGTAGGCTGTGTTGACGCCGTCGATGCTGATACCATAGTCTTCATTGACATAGTCCAAGATTGATCCCAGGCTGTTGATGTTCCACTCCTGAGGGGGGGGGGGGGGGGAGAGTGTTACTGACACATTCTTTACCTGTTCAGTCAGAGATCTTGATTTAGCTTCTGCTATAATTCATACACCTTAACTTGGCCCACATTTTCATCTCTTTACAGTCTATTTCACACATCTTGGTAGCAGAAAAGACTATACAATGGCTCTACATCTCTTCCATAGCACTCCTTCAAGACTAGCACTGTATTCATGTACCGGTATTAAATTATTGTTAAAACTCAGCAATCAAAATAAAGTGATGGCAATTTTCGGCAAAGTTAAAGTGAAAACAATGGTACCAAACAATGGTACTTTGCTAAGGAAAGCTAAGAAAAGAGGTGTTACTTAAGTTCTGTACACTATACTTTACCCTTCAATGCAAGCACATTATCATTATATTTATGCTACCTTCATGTACTTTTAACCGTTTAAGAGAGACTTTTAGACTGGAGATCAGATATAGCTTTCTTTACCTCCTTCGCTTTATCACATTATTGTCTTGCTCACCTTAACATCAGGGTCAGTGATGCTGCCAGACACATCAGCACCATAGATGGGAGACACATAGGTGATGTTTTTCCAGTATTTGCGTTCCAAGTCCTCAAACGAGGAGTGCTTTGGGGTTCGATACCTGCAAAATACATGGTATAATCACTGTATCCATATGAGTTGGTTAATATCTTCATTCTGCTTGGTCTGCATGCACTACCTCTAAGCACACTTAGGCCTGTATTCTCATCAGTTAAGGAAGCTCCTTAACACCTCTTCCTAAGCAATTTATTTTGTTTATTACACCTTGCCATCCACTTCTGCATTACCTGAGTCATTCTAATATCACCATACTCTGCATAAATAATGACAAAACTAGATTAGTCAGCTGTATTCAAAAAGTAATCAGTAAGGAAAGGTGTCAGGGAGCTTCCTTAACCATCAAGAATACGGGCCTAAGACTGTTTTTTATTTGCCTCTTCTTCTCTTACCCTTCCACTCAACCCTCAAAATCTTAGTTCTACTCTCTTTTTCAGCAAGGTAACAAGTCCTCATTATACATGCTTCTCCCCTTTTTACATTATTTATTATCAATAGTACTGTACACAGTAAGCTACATTAAAAATTCCTTTTAAAACTCCAGTACTATATTAAGCTGATCTGGCTGTTCCCTTCAATTTTCATTATCACTTGTGTATGGATAAAAAAAAAAAAAAAAAAAAAAAAAAAGTAAACATCCTGGATTTACCATGAACATAGCATTCAAATTACTGTTAATCAAATCATGATGTACAGCTCCATGAAATAACAATCATACATTTACACAAAAATTCACTTAAGCTTTGCATCTGTAAGAACAATAATTTTATCCAGCAAGTTTTACTCAAATGACAAGTAATTCAAACTCTACAAATTCATTCAATGAGTTAAAAATACATCTGCCAGGGCTAGTGACAAACTAAGGAGGGCTCGTACTAAGTACTGTGCATACATTTCACTCTACATAATACATACTTTGCCCCTTCTAGTTCCAGGTCCTTACAGCCCTTCATCCAATTGCTCTGACTCTCCCTCCACATATCTAAAGAACCTCTGCCTACTCTCTCAATATACATATCCCACTTCACAAACACCAACACATTCACTTAACCACATGAGTGAGCTTAATAAACTCAACATCTGTCTCTCTCTCCAATAACTCAATGCCACCCACCTGTCACTATTAGCCAGCTTGCTGAATTCCACCACAGTCATGGGTTTCTTCTGTATGTTGATCTGCTGGTAAAGACCCTGTTTACCAGTTACCACCTGACATATGGGTGCTGGTATGGTCATCTGAAGCCCGTCCAGGTCATACCCTTCCTTCCTCGGACACCACTCTGGTGGTGGGATGATCTGCGGAAATAGTCGTGTTAGTGGGTCTAGGGTCGAAAGTCAATTTGGATTTTTTTTCTCTTAATTATCATCATAGATACATCACAGAGGAGTAAGACAGTTTCGTAAATGCTCTCTGTATTGCAAAGGTAATATTTGATTAAGCATGGGGTTGATGAACAAGGGAAAAAGCCATTAGGTGCCTAACTGTGGTGCTCACTTCAATACCTTATGTCTTTTGGTCTTTGACAGGTTATTTAGCCTGGGATACAAAGGCCATATATCATGCAGGTTACCACACTTACCTCTCCTATGTGCAACTCTTGGCAGCTACTCATTTCTATTACTCATCCAACAAATGGTAGATGGACACCTGATTAGACTAAATTACCGGTACCTCCTTAGGTGTTAAGATATATGGTATCACATTTCATGCATCCATATATTTTCACACTCCTCCAGCTTAAGGGTTTAAGACAGGTGGGTCATTACCTTTGCTAGGCCAGCCTTGTGAGCACCCTGGGACTCGATGTATTTAATATACGCCGTGAAGTCCTTGAACTCATCCCAGGTGGGCCTAAACACCATGATCTTAGGCTGGTCTCCCATAGTCGACTTCATCTGAAACAACAAAAGCAACAGATTAGAAAATGTTAATTCATTAAATACAGACATGTGGCCAAACAAATTAACAACAGAGAACATGGACATATAAATGCAAGTACTTTTCATTCATTCATTGCCAGACGCCATGTATCCCAAACGGGGTGGTCAAGGGCTTAGAGTTAATTGTTTTACAGGGAGGGGCACTAATCCTCCACCAACCCCACTTGACACGTAGGGATGGCAAGTACTTCATTTGGATAAATAAGATACAGAATTGGATCGAATATTAACATTCAAAAATAGAGAAAAAAAAAAGTAAGCTAAATATGTTAACTATTTAACACAAAATATAACAATAAAATGGTATGTGCAATGCAGGAACAAAAATAAGAAACCATATACTTTATATGTCACCTGCAACTGCAAAAAATATAATTGAACCTATACAAACAAAAATAAAAGACCGGAATAACTACACAGATGCCTCCTCCCTAATGAAATATCGATCTATCTATTGCCAGATGCCTAAATCCTGTAAGGGGTGGCCACAAACAAATCGCTTCCACGTCACCCTGTCCAACGCCATTTCACTGCCCTGCTCCTAGCTCACACCCCCCTCTGTTAAATACCTCTCCAGTCAAACTACACAGATATCAAGAAAAATGAAATAAGACCTACAAACCTTATCTTTAGCATCAAATATGTGATAATTTAATGGAAAATGATTACAAATTCACCTTAAAAAAAAAAAAAAAAAAAAATACCGGTACCTCTTGTAACGAAGGGGTTTAACTCTCGTGAACGATGATGCAAATTGTGTCATATGAGTGTTGGGCTGAAGAGTAACCAATGATGCAACTTCCCATCATTTGAGACAAAAATATTCACCAAAAATTAAGTTCTAGTAGCAAGTGCATCAAACCTGGGTGGGTTACAGGGGAGGGTGTACATCATTTACATACATGTGCTGTAAATAATTTACATGAATGTTAGTGAAAGGTTCAATAATACTATAAGAAAAGATGAAGCATACATTTTGGGCAAATTTTTAAAGTTTTTGATGATTTACCAGAAAACTATTGGTCACATCGAAATTCCAAAAACAGCATGAGATAGCTCGTGAAATTTGGCATCTAAACATACGCTTTGCTCTTGCTCAGTGCAGGCAAAATTTTGCTCTATGATGTTCGGAAGCTATTTTAAGCTATTTTTACTCTTGAACAAGTTTATTATCACTGCATTTCTGTAATTTTATTCATCAGTTTTGTGTGTTTTATTTGTTCATCTCATGGTATAAACACCAGTGAAGATGAAGGTACCAGTATACAAATTATGCCAATATAACCAATTTTTGGTGGAAAATTTGGCCATGGAAATGTTTTTCTTTGTATGTGTGTAGAAGCAGCCATAGCTGGGCTCTTTGCTCTGTTATATCCCAGAAACTTATTGAAAACTTATGGTTCTTGAGAGGATTAAGAAGGCTATATCTAACCCCTCCAACTTAATTTAGTTTTTCTGCACAGTTTTACCTGTTTTATTATGCAAACCGGTAATTTCATGGTGTTTTTATAGGGATTTTCAAGTCAGATGACTTTTTTTTTTTTTTTAACCTAGCCATGTATTACTGATACAAGTATGGTATGTACTTCATCCTTGTTCTGATTTTACTCTTGTTATATGGTGGCAATGACCACTGTTACACTGCCATAATATAATCAAATGAGAAGACCATTCTTAGCTGAATGTCATAATAATCTGTTCTGTACTGTGATAAAGCATTTTATTTGATAATAACCTATTGCTTTAACAACTGTGCTGACAGAGGATCAATCACTTTTGAGTTCATATACATTCCTATTTACTTTTGACATAATTTATGCTTCTATCTACAATTTTCAGCAAATGTTAACTCCCAGGCATCATGTATGGTGTTCTTCAGTATGATAGCTAACATTTATCTTGGTTAAATCTTGTACTGCATGGCTTGTAATTGATAAATATTTATCTGTATAGCCTAGTGTTTATACACAGTACTCAATTTATATATCAAAATTTAAAAACATACAGTATACAGTGCCTGATGTAAGAGGTTTCCCAGAGCCAAATCAGGTGCTATGGGAGATATTACTTGTTGATTAAAGCTTGAACTTAATGAATGAAGATTCTTACTACAGTGAATAAAATTGTCAAGAGCTTGCATGTGCTCTCTCTCCTCTCAGGTTGAAAGGATTAAAGCTATATTGACTTCTGGTTCCCCAACTGAAACTATTCCTAAATAATGGATAATGCACACAAGCTGAAACTTAGGTATTCTGGCCACTGACCTTTTCACTGGTTGAGGCACTCTTGGCAACATCCTTTTGTTCTTACAACTCAAGTGGTTATTGTTCCCAGCATCTACAAACAATTTTATTCATACTTCACTGGCCACTAAAGTACAAGGACATCTTTTGCACTGACAATTTTATTCAACCTCTCTGAGAGACTGTCCTACCTTACGGATCTGATATAGCCTTCATTATCCCCCTCAATAATGTGGCACTCTCCTATGCTGATGTGAACTGAACTGTGATAAAGGAAGAATAATTTAGAAAAACACATTCCTGAATTTATTTCACTTCTCGGTGGGTATATAATGATGAAAATAAGATTCACTTTATACCCTTCTGTAATTAAAGCAGCTACCAAGTTAGGGTTGTTCCTCTCAGAACCAAACAAATCTACCTACTGGAATGTACAGACAGTGAATAATGCAGAATATCATACCCAATTCACACCTATATGTCTCTTTGATGGAAAAATGAAGGATAACTATATTTGGCTTCGTAAAATGAATTAAACTGCACTGTTATGGAAAAAATCAACAGTAAACCATACAACCAAAAAATACTAAATCCAGTAGCCTATGTCCATAATTCCTCTGGATAAATATATATACTGCTAAGTAATTTATTTAATAGCCAATAATTGTGGGTGATGAAAAACACAAACTGAGAAAATTGCACATTCCAACCACAAACTCTGTAAAGAGGTGTGGAAAACAGAATTAAAAAAAAATCACAATATCCATAATTAATCACTGCTAAGTTTCCTGGATGGCTAACTGAGAATATACAGTACACTGGTATTGTACAATCAGGTATCTTCTGTACCGTACAGTAGCTAATTAACCCGCGCCGTCCCGAGGACGTACTTCCACGTCCTCGCGTTTTGTCACAGCTAATCCCGAGGACGTACTTCAACGTCCTGCAATTGCAAGGTTCATAATTTCCACAATTTTCAATTTTCGCGAGTCATTTTTGGTACGTATACACGGGACACCTTCCTCAACAAGATGCCAGGCAGAGACAATGCCTTACCCAGCATGACCTCCTCCCCCCCCTGCATGCCCTTTTCTCAGCAATTCACCTGTTATCAGTGACCTGGCCAGTATAGCCATGTCATGCCACGGTACGAAATTCAGGGCCAGAGTGATTCCCCAATCAATGACAATGTGGAGGACAAACTTTACATAGCATTAGAGGAAGAAACAGTTAGAAATGATGATCAGGTAATGTGGCAAAAAAAGGTCAGGTATTAGTGAGTGAAACAATGCTTATAATGCTTATATTGCTGCTTGAAAACCAATATATTCTTGTACTACATATACGTTCGTAACAGTAAATAAATAAATACCGTTTATGAGTGGTGTGAAATAGTTATCCTCCCATAGAACTCGTTTTCTTTGGTGCCAGCCTGATAGAAAACCCAGTAAGGTAAGGAGGCTCTCCTACCTGTAATGAGTATTTTAAACCTCAGGTGAGCGATTTCTCTATGAATTTTCGATGTTTCTCACCAAAAGCGAAAGTTTTAGCAAAAAAAAAAAGGGTCGAAAAATGGTCGGGATTGGGGGGTACCAGTGCTCAAAAAGTGGTCGGGATGGGGCGGGTTAAAAGCTGGGGCAATACCAGTAAAAAAAAAAAAAAAAAAAAAAAAAAAATAGTAGTAACTAAATCATCCCCGACTCCTAAATAAATGAATTAAATCTATCCATTGACATAACTACAGCCAGATGCCATAATCCTGTAAGGGGTGGCCATTTTTCTTTGAGTTAGTGGTTTTATGGGGAGGGGCACTAACCCTCTGCCAACCCACTGGTTGACACAGACACATAAGGGTTGGTTATATGGTTACTACCTAGCATTGTAAATGGTTTCCTGATATCAGGAATCCAATAGGCTCGTCACTCAATCTGAAACCACCTAAAAAGGAAACCACCTGAAAGAAGAGTACCAGTAATAAAAAGGGTCAGAAAAAATGGGAAAAATAAGAGGAAGGCAGACAGAAAAAGAATGATAATAGTGAGGGAAGAAGCAGGCAGCACTACATCAAGGAAGCGGATGATGGTCGCCACCACCTACTACCAATAAAATATATCTATCTATCTATCTATAGCCCGACGCCCCAATCCCGCAAAGGGTGGCCGCAGACAAAACGCCTCCAAGTTACTCTGTCACCCACCATTTGACTCCCCTCCCCCCAACTCACCCCCCCCTCCCTCATATACCTCTCAACTCCATCCCTCCACCTCATCCTCGGTCTACCCCTCCCTCTCCCTCCCTCCACCTCACCTACATACACCCTCTTAGTCAGTCTTTCATTCTCCATTCTCTCCACATGTCCAAACCACCTCAGTGTATTTCTCCTAATCTTTTCAACCACATCCACATCTACCCCACAACCGTACAGTAAATACTGCATATATCTGTTGTATATTTTGTAAGGTGACAACAATATGAACCACAAATACAATGAATAATCAAGAGTGCAGACAAAATGAACAATGCAGAATACACCAGCTAATTCACCCTTACAATTCTATCTATCCATCTATCTATTGCCAAACGCCTCAATCCCGTACGAGGCGGCCACAAACAAATCGCCTCCATGTCGCCCTGTCCCCCACCATTTCACTGCCCTGCTCCCAACTCACCACCCCCCCTCTCATATACTTCTCCACCCCATCCCTCCATCTCATCCTCAGCCTCCCCCTCGCTCCACCTCACTCACATACACTCTCCTCATCAGTCTCTCACTATCCATCCTCTCCACATGGCCAAACTAATTCACCCTTACAATTCTATCTATCCATCTATCTATTGCCAAACGCCTCAATCCCGTACGAGGTGGCCACAAACAAATCGCCTCCATGTCGCCCTGTCCCCCACCATTTCACTGCCCTGCTCCCAACTCACCCCCCCCCTTCTCATATACTTCTCCACCCCATCCCTCCTTCTCATCCTCAGCCTCCCCCTCGCTCCACCTCACTCACATACACTCTCCTCATCAGTCTCACTATCCATCCTCTCCACATGGCCAAACCACCTTAGTGTGTTCCTCCTAACACTTCCTATCACATCCACATCCACACCACAATGCTACTTTATACCCTCATTTGTCAGCCTGTCTCTCCATGTGACTCCACAGGCTCCTCTTAAATAACTCATTTCCACTGCTCTCACTCTTGACTTGTATCCTTCCAATAACGTCAAAGCTTCACTCCCATACGTTAGTGTTGGTATCACAATACTGTCATGTGGTAACTTTTTCACTTCCATGCTCACTTCCCTGTTTCTTATCACAATTCTCATTGATGGATAAATAAAAATTATCTACACAATCAATTTCATGATTTGGAAGACACCTAGAACCGGCAAACCAGTATATACAAAATAATGTGGTTAATTCTTACTATAAAACTGAAAGGTTAAAAAGATAGCAGTAATTAATAATAATGATCACTGTCATGTTCTATTATTAATGACAGGATGGTGATCTATAATTTCAAACAATTCCATAAACAAGAATGGAAGACAAATAAATATGGAATATCATAGTTAATTTGCCTCTATAACTCTCCCAGATGTATATATAAATAAATAAATACAGTACATAAATAGAAAAATATAACTGTCTAAGTTCTTGAACTACTCACGTTAGGGGTGGAAAAACAAACAAAAAATGTTGGAAAGTGAATAATCTATAAAAAAGTTATTAATTCACTGTAAAGATTTCGTAAATAAATAACAGAAAGTAGAAGAGATCAAATTCTATAATCACTTTTCTGATGTGACAAGTCTATGAACCAAAATCATCTATAAACACAAGTGTAGACAAAGTGAATTATGCAGAAACCAATAGCTAATTCACCCCTATACCTACTCTAGCTGCATAAATACGCTAATAATCAATATAATTATCCACGTTCTACAATTAACGAGCTGATAAGGCAGAAACAACCATTGTAAACAAATATATAAACAGGGGTGTAGAAACTGTGAATAATGCCATATATGTCTGCTAATTCGCCCATATTACTCCCATATATATGTAAATAATAATAATAAAAGTAATAATCCAAATACTGTAATGGTAATTAATGAGTTAGGGTTGTAAATCAGAATCAGTGTAAAAAATGTATAAACAAGAGTGTAGACAGTGAATAATGCAGTATACAGCAACTAATTCACCCTTATAATACCCACAGATGTATAAATAATAAACAGAATAATTATCCAAGTTCTATTAATGAGTTGTTGGGGTGACGACCTCTGTAACCTCACGTGCGTTTGTTTACCTCTCATCCTAACCACCCAGCCTCACCCAACCTAACCTCCTCTTTTAACCCCAATTATCTCCATTTTTCATTATTATCTGCCACAAATGCGCCTCAAAAACCGCGTACTAACTCCCCAGTTGTGTTCCTGTAGTGTCACTAGCCTGGAAATAGGGAAAATAATGCAGGAAAATGTAAAAATGCCAGGACTTTTTCCTCATCGATATGCCCTTCTTACTTTTACACACAAAATGGCGATTGCAAGGATAAGGTGGATATTTATTTAATTTCGATATTACCAGGATAATGGCGGCTTAATTTATGCCTCATGCCTGTCCTCACGGCGTCAGGGGGTCCGGGGATCAAGCAGGCAGGGCAAAAATAGTTCTTCAAGCAAGCATATGTAGCCAAAATCACCTTCAATGTCACGACTCGGCCAGACCAGAGGTCCAAGCAAGCGGAATATTTCCCTCTATTTGCTAATAATTACTCGCTATTTCCACTACTATCTACCCATACAATATCCTCAAGGGTTACTCACTTGGCCGGTTGTATTGTCGTGACGCTTACACCATTATAAATTGTGAAAAACCAACGCAGAAATAAGCCTACCGCACTCAAACCAGCTCAAGACTCAGTGAATGTGTTCCAGTAATTTATCCATTGTGGACTCGTAACAATATCTCTTCATTTCTAAAAAGAAAACTTATATTTGTCATTCTTATTATAACATAATAGTCAAAATAATATTCCTAGTTCTAAACATTGCGGAACAATTTAAATAATTTTAATAACCAAAGTTTTAAGAGGCGTTGGTACTATGATAAGTGAAGAGGAGCCAAAAATCGATGTCGTTTTCATTGACGGTGGCGTCACGTATACAATCCTCGTTTTCTATGTTATGGAAGTTAAGGGTAACCATTATTTGCTTTTATTCACGTTGAAGGATTAATTACAATAGCAAATTAAAAAGCGAGGAACGTGAAATTGTCTGATAATGAATAATTATTACTACTGCAGCCGTAACAGCCGCGTTTTCTATGTAGTATCAAATTTCAGGGTAGCCTTATAAATAAATATTGACCCCATAAATATATAAAGACACGTTCGAATGGAAGGTGCACTGAGTAAAGCATGTAGAATTTTTATTTTTATTTCTTTACCTCGTTGTTTACAATATGTCACTGTAGAATACTATACGAAAAAAAAAAAAAGGCAAAGAAAACGCATGGTGCTGGAATGTTTGTTTATCGTCTTTAAATTTAAATGGCTACGTCAAACTGGTAGACGAAATCGAATTAACTATATATTTCTCCATCAACCTTATTTTTTTCGTTTCTCAATTGCTAATAATGTCACTGCACAATATCATTATTTACAATATACACATGACGCAATTCGGTTTGTTTTTGTCCTGTCATGTCCTTACGTTCTCATGCTTGCCTCTATCGACATGCTTATCTGCACGTACGCCTTCAGCCCGTATTCACAAGTGTATCATTAATATAGTTAATATCTACACACATATCCTCTCAATATTTATATTTTTGTGGATATAGCTGGCTTTTTAGCGTCCATATTCACAATTTACTCTGCATATTCCTACTTTATATTTTGTTATCTGCAGACGAATTGATTCATCTCATGAGAATTTTTTCGAACTGAGTTTGTTCCATGTAGCCTTAATTAACCCTATCATCACTACAGGTCGGTCAAGAATAGCAAAAATAACCTAAAAATTCTATATTGCATAATAAACATCCAGACATACACACTGTAAACCTTTACAGCAATAAATATTTCAATCACATTCAATAATATATATATATATATATATATCTATATATCTATATATATATATATATATATTTTTATTTTTTGCATTTGAAAGCTTGGGTGACGTTGAGAGAGAGAGCGAGAGAGAGGGGTGTTTCCCGGTATAATAATGAAAAAAAAAAAAAAAAAAGCACCTTCCCGGAAAAGTTTTTATCAACGTTAACTCTCATGGTCGATAATTCTAAATATAATGTGTACGTTGATTTTTTGTGAATGTCATTGATTATTTGGCATACGTACGATGATTTTTATTCAACTGAAAGAACCATAAGAGCCTGCTGAGTGTCAGTACAGTCAATATTAACCATCTCATGGCCAGGACAACTCTAGCATTCTATTTAGCTAGTGCTAGACGATTTTATTCAGCTAAGTTGTAGGATCCTGTGTTGCTGCTGATTCCACTAACCCCCTCATTGCTAGGACAGCTCTCTAGCATTGTTCCAGCTGACGCCAGGCGATTTTATTCAGTTGGGAGTGAGTCATAGGAGCCTGAGTGTCAAAAGGGTTAACAATGATAATATATCACTAAATTAATTAGAAAAGGCTCCCCTAAACATGATATAAAACCTCTACATGGAGAATATCGTCCTTTTTGCATTATTTTCGAGTTTCGATGGCAGGATATGGCAATTTTACAGTTCTGTATAATTTTAATTGCACTTCCTCTTGACTAGGGCTATGTTCTCGTGTTAATATCGTAATATAACTATGCACTCAAGGCGGAGAGACGGAAATATTAGGCCAAGTTTACGTGAAAAGACAGAGAAGCAATATAAAATAAATACCTTAGTTTACCCATAAGGCAATGTCGTTTTCTATAATGGGTGACATTACGGTGATAAGGAATGAGTTATGGGAGGTAGAGGAGGAGGAAGAGGGAGTACAAAGGGAGTACAAAGGAAAGCAAACAGCTACAGACCTTATGGTCCTTTCGAGGCTGTTTGATACAGAGTAGACTGTGACTACGAGATCTAACTCTACATGCTGAAGGATAAGGACATGAAGCAAGAAGGCTCCCCCCACCTCCACACCCTCCAGTTGAAACTGGTAAGAAAAGGCGAGAAAAACCACCATGCAGCACGGAAAAATTGACATGGAAATTTCATAGGAAAGACATAAAGGAAAAGTGACATTCTATAATACTTTATCTATAAGCTACCAGTATGAATAACCTGGAAGAGAAAATAGTAAAGTAAAATGAATAATCGAATAAATAATTAATGCATAACACCATGTATGGGTACATTGAGTTAACGGGGTGTGTGCAGACACAGCGTGGAAATTGCACAGCAGCACAGCGCACAGTGTGGATGTTCAGGGGTGGTGCGGCAGCCTTGCCTGGCGCTATTAAGGTAGGCAGCAGTCAATCAGGCTCCAGCACTGTTCATTCTACTGAAACTAGGGGCGTTCCCATGCAGGACAAGCACACAAGTCACCTCCTGAAGAAGTGACCCCTGGTACATTAAAAAAAAATCCCGATGGTGGTCACTTGACTAACAGGGACCCTCAGTGATCCACAGCCCATCACAGGTCGAAAGTATGAGTAGTGACCGTTAACTCCGGGCTATTTGTGCAGATCCTAGTCTGTGCATATATTTGCATTGAAGAAATTGATCCAAGCTCTAAAAACAATAAAATGAAATAAAAATATATATATATACATTCACAAGTGTTTTATTCAGGAGTAAACATATTAAGCTGGGGGTTAGACGACAAATACTTATCGAGGCGACCTTTAAAGGTCAGTACTGAATTAGAATTTACTATATTAGAGAGCAATTTATCATATATATTTACAACTCTATTGAAAAAGAAATGCTTAGCTTCATGCGACTGGAATCGTTTGCCAATTATTTTATGTCCATTGCCTCTAGTATAATTCGAGTGATCAACTGTGAAGTATTATCAACGGCCATGTTATCATGTCCTTTGACTATTTTGAATACTTGAATTAGATCTCCTCGTAACCTACGTTTAGTTAGGGTAAATAGATTCAGGGTTTCTAAACGTTCCTCGTATGGTTTATTTCTTAGTCTAGGTATCATCTTTGTCATCCTTCGCTGCACTCTTTCAAGCTTTTTATAATACAGTGACCAAAACTGAACACAATATTCCAAGTGCTGGCGTACTAAGGAATTATACAAAGTGAGGACAATATTATCGGATTTATATTCAAATGCTCTACCTATGAATCCAATCAATTTATTGGCTTTTTTCACAGCTCCTGTGCATTGTTTGCTTGGTTTCAAATCGTTTGTTATTATAACTCCTAAGTCTTTTTCATGGTTTACCCTATCAAGTTGGACATTATTCATGCTATAACTAGCTCTTACATTTTTACAGTCAATGTTTAGCACTTTGCATTTATTAATATTGAAATCCTTTTGCCAGACTTGGGCCCAGTTAAACAATCGATCAAGATCTCTCTGAATTGCCTGTCTTTGCAGTGCTGTATCTGTTCTGTTACCTATTTTAGTATCGTCAGCAAATTTTGAAATTTTACAACATAATCCTTTATCAATAACATTGATATATATTAAGAAAAGAATAGGACCTAACATTGAACCCTGCAGCACTCCACTTGTAACGTTTATCCAGTCTGACCCTTTTCCGTTTATTACAACTCTTTGCTTTCGTCCGGTGAGCCAATCTTCTACCCACCCGAGAACACTGCCGCTGAAACCATGTGCCTTTAGCTTCTGAAGATGTCTTTTGTGTGGAACTTTGTCAAAAGCCTTTTGAAAATCGAGGTACACAACATCAACAGAATTAGTGTCGTCATGCATGCTCAGTATATCATTGAAAAAGTCCAGCAGATTCGTAAGGCAAGAGCGATTATTACGAAAACCATGTTGAGAATCTTTGATGAGATTGTTTGTTTCAAAGTGTTTCACAAACTTGTCTCTGATAACAGTTTCAAGCAATTTGCAAAACACCGATGTTAAACTAACTGGGTGGTAGTTTTCTGGCTGTGCTCTGTTGCCTTTTTTTAATATTGGGGTTACGTTAGCAAGTTTCCATTCATGTGGCACCTTACTGCTTTTAAGTGATAAGTTAAAAAGTTCAGATAAAGGCTTTGCAACTTCATTCTGTAGTTCCTTCAAAACACGTGGAGATATTTTGTCCGGTCCTGGTGTTTTATTCTCTTTTAATTTGCCAATTGCAAGTATCACGTCGCGATCACTAACTGTAATGTCAGTGATTATGTTGTCCTCTTCTATAGGAATGGGGGAAACAGCAGGAATCGTATGAATATCTTCTGTTGTAAATACTGACGCAAAGAAAGTACTGAGAATTTTCGCCATCATAGTTTCATCACCAGTGTGCTCTCCGTTATCTGTGATTAAGGGACCAATTGATGGAGTTATTACCTTTTTGCTTCTTATGTAACTGAAAAATTCTTTGGGATTTGATTTACTGATACTTGCAATATGTGCCTCAAGGTTTTTCTTACTGCATTTAATTAATTGTTTTGCTTTCCGTCGAAGGGCATCGAATTCGTTTTTATCATTTTGACTCTTTGTGGTATTATAATTTTTATATGTAAGATTTTTTGCTTCCAGACAATGTTTAATGTCGGAGTTCCACCATTTAGTTTTAGTATTTTTGACAGGCCTTCTGTTGCGCATTGGAATACGTAACCTGACAGCAATGTTGAGGGTTTCTGTAAAATAATTCCACGCGTCATTGATATCTAAAGTTTCGGGAATAGGATGCCAGTTACCTGCACCAACAATTGATTTTAATTTCTTAAAATTTGCCCTCTTAAAGTCAGGCACTTTCTCACAACTGGCCCTGACACTGTCTTCACTGATTTTAATGTTAAATGTAACTGTGTGATGATCACTTGTACTAAATTCTTGTCCTACAGTAACATTACTCACTACGTTTTCTGATGTGGCTAAGACAAGATCTAGGATGTTAGCTCCACGTGTCGGATGATTTACAAATTAATACAGAGAACTTTCCTGCAAGTTTGTATACAGGTCTAACCGTGTGTGTGAGCATAGCGCTTCTCCCCAGTTTGGAACTGGTAAATTAAAATCACCAAATATTACAGTGCTTTGCATACAAGATATTGCGGCAATTTGATTGTAGATTTCATTAGCAATGTTGAGTGGCTGACCAGGTGGACGATAAATTAACCCAAGTGTGATTTTATGACAAGATTCGTTCCTAAGATGAATATACATAGTGTCGATGTTTTCAATACATGGTTTGGCAATTACAACTGGATGAAATCCTGATTCAATGTATAACAAAACACCTCCCCCTGCTCGATTCTTCCTTTCATTACTGAAAATGTGATAGCCTGGTAAATTAAACTCTGCTAGGAAATCTTTGCTCAGTATTTAGCCACGATTCTGTTATACCAATTGCATCATAACCTTCAGTAAAGACAAGGGTCTCTAAATCAGAAAATTTATTACGCAGACTACGCGCGTTCACAAGAAGAGCTTTAATGTTTTTTTCCTTTCCGATGTGGGAAGCTTCCGTTACTTATTGATTTATCAGATCGTATGACATCTACGTTTGCCTCCTTTGATGTTTGTTTTTTCTCCAGAAAAAAGTTTACTGCATCACTAAGCAAACGACCGAGACGGGCAGAACCAATGGCATTCAAG
>NC_136972.1:28698776-28718776 GCF_032717465.1 Coenobita brevimanus | reverse complement strand
CTATCTATCTATCTATATCCATCCATCTAGCTGTCTATCGATTCATCCACCTTTCTATCTATCTATCCATCTATCTATCTATCTATATCTATCCATCTAGCTCTCCCTACCTATCCATTCATCCAGTCATCTATCTATCTATCTGTCTATCTATATCCATCCATGTAGCTCTATTTAGCCATTCATCCACCCATCTATCTACTTATCTATCTATCTGTCTATCTATCCACGTAGTCTCTCTCTCTCTCTCTCCCTCTCTGTCTCTCTCTCTCACCATCTATCCATCTATCTATCCATCTAACTTTCCTCCCTCACATTACTCCGTTTTCTTCCACTATCAGGGGGCGCTAAATAACACTACCTACGCACTGGGCTCCTCTTCCTATCCCTCGGTCCCTCTACGCGAAGCCGACCTACGCCACGCACTTCGGTCTGCCGGTCTGGAAGTGGTCTCGCTCAGGACCCTAGACCGCCAGACCTCGACCAAAGAGAAGCCTGCAGACCATGAGGGAGTGTTCTTTGTTGTGGCTACCAAGTGAGAGAGAGAGAGAGAGAGAGAGAGAGAGAGAGAGAGAGTAGGTCCTGTTTGTACTGAGAAAGAAGGCTGATCAAGGAAGAAAAGAGTTTGGAGAGAGAGAGAGAGAGAGAGAGAGAGAGAGAGAGAGAGAGAGAGGGGGGACAACTTACATACTAGAAATATAATAATTCTTCTACTACTACTACTACCACTAAAAATAATAATAATAATAATAATAATAATAATAATAATAATAATAATTCAGTATCTCGCTATTTCAACTGGGAAGTTAAGAAAAATAATTACATAAAAAACACGATAAAAAAAAAGGCAAAATATAAATAGCCTCCATTGCTATTCAAACTCAACTACTTTCACTTTAACTTGGCGCTAGTCACGAAGAAGTGCTATGGAAAGAATGTGGAGCCTTAGTATTGTCTTCTTTGAGTTTGTCACGTGAATTAACACTGGAATATGG
Organism: Coenobita brevimanus; assembly: GCF_032717465.1. Taxonomy (NCBI): domain Eukaryota; kingdom Metazoa; phylum Arthropoda; class Malacostraca; order Decapoda; family Coenobitidae; genus Coenobita; species Coenobita brevimanus. The sequence continues at coordinate 28,717,781 of NC_136972.1, read as the reverse complement.
TGCTAGTCACGAAGAAGTGCTATGGAAAGAATGTGCACTGTCTTCTTTGAGTTTGTAACGTAAATCAACACTAGACTATGGTGCTAGTCACGAAGAAGTGCTGTGGAAAGAATGTGTACTGTCTTCTTTGAGTTTGTAACGTAAATCAACACTAGACTATGGTGCTAGTCACGAAGAAGTGCTATGGAAAGAATGTGGAGCCTTAGTATTGTCTTCTTTGAGTTTGTCACGTGAATTAACACTAGAATATGGTCCTAGTCACGAAGAAGTGCTATGGAAATATCTGAGCCAGGTAAAGGGGAAAGGAGTATAGTTGTCTTGCCTTCATTTAACGTAACTGGACCACATTTATAACTTGAGGAGGGAATGAATCTCCTTGGTTACTACTCAAATCCTCAAAAAAATCTCCTTGGTTACTACTCAAATCCTCAAAAAATCTCCTTGGTTACTATTCAAATCAATCCTCAAAAAAATCTCCTTGGTTACTACTCAAATCCTCAAAAAATCTCCTTGGTTACTACTCAAATCCTCAAAAAATCTCCTTGGTTACTATTCAAATCAATCCTCAAAAAAATCTCCTTGGTTACTACTCAAATCCTCAAAAAATCTCCTTGGTTACTACTCAAATCCTCAAAAAATCTCCTTGGTTACTATTCAAATCATTCCTCAAAAAATCTCCTTGGTTACTACTGAAATCCTCAAAAAATCTCCTTGGTTACTACTCAAATCCTCAAAAAATCTACTTGGTTACTATTCAAATCAATCCTCAAAAAATCTCCTTGGTTACTACTGAAATCCTCAAAAAATCTCCTTGGTTACTACTCAAATCATCCCTTAAAAAATCTCCTTGGTTACTACTCAAATCCTCAAAAAATCTCCTTGGTTACTATTCGAACAGGCACTACAGTGATCATTCATAGTTACAGCAAGGTTAATAATCAAATCCCATTACAAATTAACCTAAATTATGTCATTAGGTCAAGCCAGAGTAATTAACGTTGCTCTATGCCTACCCCAAATAATAACTTCATTTATCAGTTACGCTACAAATAGCTGTTTCATCATCCTTGCTAAATTTCATCAGTTTTTGGTTATATTCTTGTTAACGGGAGATTAAAAAATAGATAAAAATAAAGGATAAAAATAAAATAGAAAGATAAAAAAAATAAAAGATAAAATAGATACAAAGATAAAATAATGTATGAAAAAATTGATAAGGATAAAAATAACATCGATAAAATAAAGATAAAATAAGACAAAAATTTGATAAAGGATAAAAAGATAAATAAAATAGATACAAGGATAAAATAACGTAAGAATTTTAAGGTGTAAAATAAATCGCTAAGGAAAGAGTGCTACGGTCTCCGGTGCAAATATCAGAGTTGTATTATTCACTGTAAGATGAAGGAAATACACTGACTAGATTAATACTTTATACATTTCCAGGTCATGCACACTTAAGTTATGCATCAATTTTAAAAGCTAATCTAGTTAACTTTTTCCCCATAATATTTGTCAGGAAGTTTGGTTTATGTAGGGTGGTTCGTATATAGCGCTCCACTAGACACTCATCTGGTTGTATATTGCGCTGTGGGATGGCTCAGTCTGCGGGTGTGGGCGTGGCAGTGGGATTAGGAAATGAATAAATGGGTGTGGCAGTGGGAGTAGGAAATGAATAAATGGGTGTGGCAGTGGGAGTAGGAAATGAATAAATGGGTGTGGCAGTGGGAGTAGGAAATGAATAAATGGGTGTGGCAGTGGGTGTAGGAAATGAATAAATGAATGGGTGTGGCAGTGGGAGTAGGAAATGAATAAATGGGTGTGGCAGTGGGAGTAGGAAGTGAATAAATAAGTGTGGCAGTGGGAGTAGGAAGTGAATCAATGGGTGTGGCAGTGGGAGCAGGAAATGAATAAATGGGTGTGGCAGTGGAAATAGGAAATGAATAAACGATGCAGGATAGACACTGATAACGCCGAGTGAGCCGTCCCCTCGATACAGAGGAAATAGCCAGTTGGAGTGGAAGAGAAGCGCTATACATGAACCACCCCGCACTGCCAACTTAAGTATTAGCAAACTCTCTGTATACTATTCAGATGTACGGAAATATGATAAATAAACAATTCTCTAATGTAAGTATCCTCCACTTTATCCCCTAACCCCAAACAAACACATCAGAAATACATTTTTTTATTATTTCTATTACTCATACATTAACTGTCAAAATATCTACGACACATATTATTCTCCCACCATACACAACTCCTCTTTATTAATTTCAAATCGATTTACAACAAAAATAAACGATTCACAAGCCAAAATATTAAGTTCTACATGCAAACAGTCATATCTTTCACGAGTGGGCTATCAGTTTTTCATCAAATATCCAAGTTTTATCCCAGAACAACAGCCAAGTACACTAAACTGCCCCTGAATTATCCAGGATTAATAAAACTCTAGCAGAGGTGAGGGTGAAGCATATATTTGTACAGACTTCTATGCCAGGACCAGCCTAGCGGTACAACCAAGCTAGTGAAGGTGTTAGTGCGTATTTACAATGGTTAGTGTGATGATCATATGGCCTACTTGTACAAATGCCAGATAGATTTAGATTTTTCTTTCGTTTCCTTGAAGATTACAGATAATTCACAGGAAGCTCTGTTTTCATTAATAAGTAAAAATTTTATGGTGAAAATATTTGATGGTGGCTTAGCTGAGTGATGAATTAACTGACACCACAACAATTCAGTAGGTAACTCTTCACGACACCACGAATACAGTAAACACAGAGGAAGGAATCTCTAGTTGGCATCTGTACAATAGCAAATCTTCTCATTTTACCTCCCCCTACCTTACCTTCCTATATAATTCATTGTTCGTTCTTTGTGGTCCATCGAATAATAGTTGGCAGTACAGTAACGAGAAAAAAGACTCTGTAGTTCATAATAATCTAATGTACTTTAGCGACAGACAGTAATAATAACAAACAAAACTAGGATAAACACATTATTTCACTATTATCCTTGACGCCTCTAAGAGAATCAATGAATAACATCACTAAAACGTTAAAAAATACCCACAAGAGAATAAAAAGGAAGGCAAGGAGAGAATATATTAACAGAAACCTAAGACATACTGAAACCACATAAATTCCACAGAATTTATGGCAATATTTTCGCGTAATTTTCCCTTTTGAAAACTGTACCAGCAGCTTTCCACCGCCCATAACAACTACATAATACAACCAACAACAACACTACGATGCAACAATCAACTCTGCAAATTATAAATGTTAAATAATGGCTAAAAATAAAGCCGTAATTATTTCATTCAATTATGCATAAACAAAATAAGAACAATAACAAACTCTTACCTTACTACGAAGCTAACAATCCATAACAACAAAGATAACTAACAAACACTTTAGATAATCATATTAAGCTGGGCTAGCAGATCTTACCAGCGTACGGAACGGTTTAAAACACAGCCAAAGATGCACCAAAATAGGCTACGTTTGCAAAATGTACTTACCTTGCACCAGCCAGGTTAGACACAGTGTTAGTTTTGTCTTGGCAGTTCGTTTTTATATATACAAATTACTGGGAAAATTCAACATTCTGGAGGTGGTTTTGTTAGCATGCCTATTTACATACACCTGGCCTCACTACCATGCAAAAAAAATAATAGCAATAGCTTAGTAATAATAGTTTTGTTAATAGGATGCAAGAGTGTGATGGGTCTGAGTGTGTTTTTGAGAATGTACAAATGAGGCAGTGTGTGTGTGTGTGTGTGTGTGTGTGTGTGTGTGTGTGTGTGTGTGTGTGTGTGTGTGTGTGTGTGTGTGTGTGTGTGTGTGTGTGTGTGCGCGTGCGTGCGCGCGCGCGCGCGCACTCACTAGATTACGTGAATATTTATGTAATCCGTATTAAAAGTTTTGCTGACGAATTTCAAAATATCGCATTACTAGATAAACCACAGACTTAGTTTTCCATACACACACACACACACACTGAGAATATCTAGTGTTAGCAATATTTTTCATGCATAAATCAGTATGCTTAGTGTAATCTAACTGGAATATTTGAGTATGGAGGGCCAGGCTGAAGATAGGGCCGAAAAGGAGTAGGTCTACCACCATTCCACTTCGGCTGATTGTGATAGTTGGAATGTTGGTAGTTTGAGTCTTTGGGTCTGGAATTTTGGTAGTTGAAATGTTTGTAGTCTGAATGTTGGTAGCTGGGACTGTGATAAGGGCGATTGTTGTGGTTATTGGTGCGGTGTTTGGTTAGTGATTTTGGCGGCAAACCCTGCGTGAAGCCTGATGGCGGGGTGTTACGATGATCATGGTAGAAGCTGTTTTGCCTTCTGGCCCCATGCACGCCCGCCAGCACCATTTCTCCCATCGCAGCCGCAGACGACGATGATGATGATGATGATGGATCCACTACGTCCGCCACCACAGCACTGGGCTCACTGTAATGATCAAGATAAGTCATTAGATCGTCCCATAAGCATCGTACCCCGCACCCAGCAGGCACACCAACCCCTAATATCTGACTGCTTCCTTTATTTCGCGTCCCGGTACTCCTGTTAGTGTTATAATCTCTCATCCCGTTGTTTCCCTGTTGCCTGTTGCCTCCATATCCTACCCATGAGCTACTACTACCGCCAAAATGCTGCTGAGAGTTGCCAGATGTTCGCCAGCCATCATCAAAGCCATGTTGGTAGCCCTGGAGAAAGCCGTGTTTATAGTCGTCTTGGAGATATCGGTAACTTTCCCTGTGAGTACGGCGGTCAATTTTGGGTGAATTACTTGTTCCCTCGTCACTCAGGTCAATAATAAGGCTTTCAAAACCGTCACTAACACCTGCTATGTCTTGGAAGGTGTTATTATAGTCGTGAGGATCCAAAGCCGAATCAGTCCACTCCGAATCATCAAACTCCGAGGTGAAGTAGTGATCAAAGTCTGGAAACTCGAGGGAAGAGTCGAAATGAGGCCAAGGGTCATATGGGTTGTCGCTCCCCGTCGTAAAAGTTGTCTGTGGGTCGTCCGGGGGTGGAGTCGTGGTCGTCTGGTCGTTGTTTTGGTGATGGACGTGGAAGGTGTGGTTTGGGTATTGAGTGACGGTTATGGAGTCAACGTCTGGGTCATCCGAGCTTTCAAACGCTTCACCAGATTTGAACTTGTCATCTGCCGTGACAGTTTCAACATTTGTAGGGCCAGTTTCTTTTTTGGCAACTCCAGTTTGAGCTCCATTTCCTTCGAATAAATTAACAGTCACATGGACGGACTTTGAGGCCGAGGAAGAGGAGGAAGAGGAGGAGGAAGACGAAGGCGAGGACGGAACCCCATATCCAGATCTACCCCTACGAGCCAGCGAGCCTCTTACCTGACGGAGATCTCTTGCGGGACGATTTTGGCTGTGGATCCTTCTGCGCAGCCTTGGGAGCAGGTTGGAGAGTCCACTCATCGTCCCGTCAACGAACTGGCGGAACGTGAGCCTGTTGCGGTTGCGGTTGCGGTTAGGGCGTGGAGCTGGTCTCTCCCGCTGGGGTTTTTGACGAGGTGCATTGGGGGCGAGGGCGCTGCCTTCGATGGCGTTCTGTCTGGGAGGCGCTCTGGGCACGGGAACTCGGACTCGGTTCTCTCTCAGTGATCCGGGATCCACGCCTAGTGTCCTGTGGGGCAGAGAACATGGTATATAAACTAAACTAACGGGTGAATCTATCGTAGTTACAAGTTCAAATTAGACCCGAACCTCCCATAAATATAAAAAAGAATGTGATAAACAAGTAGGCCTACAATTACTAAGCTCTTGTCACTTTAACTTGGTCTAAAATTCCCATCTCCTTATCGTGGATGCTGAGCTGTAGAGATAAGTAATAGAATACCAAGATCCGCGCGACGCTGCAGAAGTCTACGGGAATGAAACGCCCCGCACAGAAACTACCTTGGGGGGTGACTGACTTAAATGCCAATCCAAGAGACGTCCCTAAATCCAAAACGAAAAGGAGAGAGAGAGAGAGAACAACGACCAGTAGAGCAATAATCACAAACTACATCGTGCCAAAGAAGAAGAAAAATAAAAAGAATTAAAAAAACAAAGAGGAAGGATATGAAAAAAAACACACACAACTAAAACAAGAAAAAAAAAAACAGGATTAACAGTCAACAAAATATACCAGAAAAAGAAAGAAAGAGGGAAAACAGAAAATGCAACTCACTTCATCATTCCTTGTCCAATCCTGCTGGCCATGTTGTTCATCCCGTTCACCCACCCTTTCACCATCTGCTGAAGGCGGGAGGACTGTCTCTGGCACCCCCCTCCACCCACCAGCACGCCCACAACCACCACGGCCGCCCACACACGCTAAAAATAAATCAATAACTAAATAAAGAGGGTACAGCTAACTCATCTACACCCACTACACTCAAAAATACACCTCAGCCTCCAACACAGATGCCCACACCACACGCTGGCAGGAGAGTTAGGCTAATTCTGTCTCTCGTAACTACACATACACTTATCCTTACTACAAATACACATAATACAACTATACAACAAAAGTCACTACCACCACCATACACCGATACATCCACCACTACTACTGCCGCCTACACCACACCCTGAGAGAGAGAGAGAGAGAGAGAGAGAGAGAGAGAGAGAGAGAGAGAGAGAGAGAGAGAGAGAGAGAGAGAGAGAGAGAGAGAGAGAGAGAGAGAGAGAGAGATGGTATGGCAGTAAAGAATCGAAAGGTGATGGAAGAATGGGACTGAGATAGAGATAGAGAGAGAGAGAGAGAGAGAGAGAGAGAGAGAGAGAAACAAGGACAGGGGAGAAGTCATGAAGCGCTTAGCCGTAATGCTCACACTTGGGCCTTTGAGCCTGTGTCGGGATATTCGGCCATTAAAAAGAAAGACAAGGTGCCACAGCCCTGGGATACAAGGCCACTGCATCACCCAGGTCATCACAACTACCTGCCCTTAGTGTTCCCCTGGTTATTCATTGCCTCTCTCTCTCTCTCTCTCTCTCTCTCTCTCTCCTTCTTCTTCTTCTATTTCTTCTTCTTCTTCTTCTTCCATCATCCTTCGATTCTTTACTGCCATCCCATCCCCCCCTTCTCTCTCTCTCTCTCTCTCTTTCTCTTCCCGCACCAGGACTCGAACCCTGGATCTAAGGAGCTGGTGTCTACGTAGCTATCACTGGCACTACAGCCATTCTCACTACCATCACTGCCAACTACATCAGAAGCTGGGGAAAAGAAATATTTGATTTTCCTTCATCCCTTTTGTATCTGTCTCGTACTGTGTGTGTGTGTGTGTGTGTGTGTGTGTGTGTGTGTGTGTGTGTGTGTGTGTGTGTGTGTGTGTGTGTGAGAGAGAGAGAGAGAGAGAGAGAGAGAGAGAGAGAGAGAGAGAGAGAGAGAGAGAGAGAGTGTGTGTGTGTTAATGGAAATAAAACGAGAAAATACAAAACAGCTTTCAAATATAGCGTAATTATAAGGAAGAAAGACAGTAAACAGATAAAAAAAGTGTGTGTGTGTGTGTGTGTGTGTGTGTGTGTGTGTGTGTGTGTGTGTGTGTGTGTGTGTGTGTGTGTGTGTGTGTGAGAGTGAGAGAGAGAGAGAGAGAGAATGAAAGAAAATCGCTCGCTATTCGTGTATGGCGTGACTTGCAGGAGAAAGTTTGCATTGGCTCCAGGCCGTGGTCAATGGGGGTACTAAATCTCTCTCTCTCTCTCTCTCTCGTAACAGCCCAAGGAAGGGACCCCATCAAAGCACCCACCGTCACTAAGAATCTCGCAGGGGAAACTTCACAGGAAAGTTGGAAATCACTGCAAAATTACCTCCTATAGTGAAAGCATCCTCGTAACTCCTAAGGGTAAGTGCAGTTGCGGACAAAAATATCTATACACTTTCCTATACTCCTTTCACTTTAAATTAGCCCCTCAAAATTGCTGCCTCTCTATCTTGAAGGCCGATCTATTGCACATGTAGACTAGATTTTGGTGCTAGTCACGAAGAAGTGCTGTGGAAAGGATGCAGTCGTAGAATTGTCATATTTCGGTGCTAAGGGGAATTATGCTGTAAAGGGACATGGTTTTGAGAATGGAAAGGATCTCTCTCTCTCTCTCTCTCTCAACCGCAACATTCTGGGTCATTTACACACCACCAATCACAGTTTCACACATTCCGTCCATCTCATGCTGACTTTCCCATCATCCCCTTACTCACCCCGCCTCTCTCTCTCTTGCTCGTCCTCTTTTACCATTCATCCTCTCTCTCTCTCTCTCTCTCTCTCTCTCTCTCTCTCTCTCTCTCTCTCTCTCACACACACACACACACACACACACACACACACACACTAGACTAAACATAACCTTGCACCTGAAATACTCTTACTCACATTGTAAAAGGTAGTCAGAGCAGGAAGTACATAAGTAAAGCCCATTACTTCGATTTCTCTTTTGTAGTAGCAGTAGTAGTAGTAGTTGTAGTAGTAGCAGTAGTAATCGTCGTCGTCGTAGTAGTAGTAGTAGTAGTAGTCGTAGTAGTAATAGTAATGAATAGTAGTAATGATAATAATAATGTGTGGTTTTGTCCTTATAAAATACCAGTGAATTAGTGTTTACAAAAAAGCATGTCAAGGTGTACATTTTTCCACCTGTGACTGGATATAGGTTAGGCGGCCCCTTTCCTTAGTATCACTGCTACCTGCGCGCAACAGATGGCACCACAAAAACAGTAATTCAATACGCTGGTGTTTATATGACATTTATATAAGACCTCCCTCCATCTGTGTGTGTGTGTGTAATTCACCGGGTCGGTCAGAGTCACTTGATGGTCGTGATCGTCAGCTTTTACCCTCCCGGAAGGGAGCTGAGAGCTCATATAGTTCCATCTAAGGGCAAGGCTGTGACCTGCACACACTCACACACCCGTCCCCTTGCTCAAGGGGGACAGTAACCGCCCACTTCGTCAGTTAAACTTTTCGCAACCTGAGCGAGGAGCGAACTCCCGTCCACCAGTTGTTGTCTCTAAACTCTTCCATTAAGTTTGGTAAAAATCGGACAAAAAGTGTCACTTACATCTCATAGCCGGAACCTGCAGACATGTATGGAGCCGACCAGTCAGCCACAGCTTTGTGATGGTACAAAACCACTACAACGCCTTTGTCGGCAAGGTATGAGCGAGGGCATTTAAATACGAAAGCAATTAAATGTCGCCTTACATCCCGAGGATGCCTAGAATATACTGATGGCTATCTACCTACCAAGTTTCATGCGTTTATGACAAAGTGTCTGGCCTGTGGCCCTCTTTTGAAGACTTTCGACATTCCGCACTTGGCACGTGCCATATGTACCGCCTGGGTGTGATGAAACCAGTCAAAAACAAATCTTAAAGACTTGGGCTATTATATGGTGCAAACCACGCAGTGATCGGCCCTGTGGTTGCTGAGATATAAGCTGAAAAGCGTCACGGTCGGGCCAGGTCCCGTATTTCTTGTTCAGTATGCGTATTCTCACCACCGCGAACCCTCTGCCAGGAACGACGCTCGCCCCGTCGTTTCAAAACTAACCACAGTTTTTTTTTCGAAAATATGCCCAATCTGTTTCCCAGGCAAAATTATACGGTTTCTTTTTCAACTAACCTAACCTAGCCAAACCTAACTACCCCACTAGGACGGAAATATGCGGCCGGGTCGTGCAGCTCATATATGAGAAAATGCCACTACTTGACGAGAAATTACGTCACTCTCCGTAGCCGAAGTCCTTTGCCATTACGTCACTGAGTTAGTTATTGACGAATTACTACTATAACGACTCCTATACTACTACTACTACTACTACTACCACCACTACCACTAACATAATCATCATCATCATCATCATCACCACCGTGTAGTATATGCGGGTGTTTCACAGTTCATTTGAAATCATGTCGGGCAAGACAATTCTCTCAGAGCTGCCAACAATGAAGGTACACAAATCACACATACGCCCTGACACCATGTACTGTATTTGCCTCTCGTAATGTCCATCATTCGTGAAACAACAAACTGAAACTGGTTAAATTCATATGCATACAGTCCCAGGGTTAAAATTCTCACTGACATGCAAGAAGTTACAATAATCTTAGAGTCTCCTACAAGCCACTCTTCAAAATTCTGCTGTGGTCAGAACTAAAAGACTTTGCACGTTAGATAGCCTCTGATAAATTAATAAAACTCTTCTGTGAAATACTTTGTTGATGGTGGTATCAAAGGGAAGGCTTAAATCTGTAACATAATTATCATCACCGTGAAATTTACTGAAAACGGATATGAAGTATGGATCTTTTTTTATTTTTTTGTTAGCTTATTCCACCTTGAGAGGCACATTAAAGAAAAATGTAGAATAATAACCTCATTATGAACGTGGTTTGATCACTAAAGACAGCTATTCCATGACAGACAAACGAATGACTAAAGACTCAGTTTATCGTCAATACTCACACAGTATTCACGTAACCCTCTTATTCTTTCAAGCCCTCCCTAACAGGAATAAATCTGTCTTGGATTAACAGGAATAAATCAAGCCACTGACTTAGAAATACTTTTTTTTTTTTTTTTTTCAGAGCTACAAACATTACATTAAACAACATCTGCATTAGGCAAACTGAATTATGGACCTTTGTATATCCTATTACTGCAAGAGTTATAAAAATAATTACGGTTAAACAGTATCCTACACTGAATAAGAAATGAATGCCAGCTCTTCACTGCAACCATCTGGGATAATTTATGCCAGGTAAATATTTAAACTTGCATAACCAGTACGGTGCAATAAAGTGGTTAAAGGATGATATGCAAACGAAAATTTATTATAATGTTATTTTTTACTAGAAAGAAACAATATTAACTTTATTAGAGCATTGCATATAAAATTAAGAGAGAGAGAGAGAGAGAGAGAGATGACATTCAAAATCCCTGCAAGGCGTCTTCTTTGTTTAGGATCATCGCTGCTGTTTGTCTTTTACGTGGGTGTTTTTCCCGACACTTTCTTTGACTGTGTTTCCGCTTCTCTCTCTCTCTCTCTCTCTCTCTCTCTCTCTTCTACATCACCTTCTTTCTCAGACCTCTCTCTCTTTTTCACCTTCGAGTCGATTAATTTACTCCCATTGTTCCCTGTCTTACTTCCTGCTTTCTAGAATTGCCGAAAGAAATTGCCGGAAAGGAAGTGACTTTATTTTTTTCTGGCCTATTAACCATTAGGGCCGAAGCCCCTGGTCATTAAGGCCGTATATATATATATATATATATATATATATATATATATATATATATATATATATATATATATATATACACACACACTTCCATGCATACATACAGACACACTTTCATGCACACGTACATATATATAATAATTTTTATTTTTTTGTATTTTTATTTTTTTAATTTTTTCTTGGTTTATATATTTTATACCTTATAAAGAAAAACCTAATCTAAAGACCCTAAAACTAATCACCTAACAGACAAATCGCTAACCTATTCTAAATCCTACAGAGACAAATAGCTAGACCTACACTAACGGTAAAAATACCTCGACTAACAGAACACCATCGACTGCAGATATGTAATGCCTTTTTACATTACATACCTGCACTCATCACCTGGTGGCTGTCAGTCGAGGCACAACCTAATATAGGGAACATCAATACATGAAAGGGAACCAGACGAGTCAGGAACATTTCCATATACGTCAGCTGTCGGCCCTACTTAGAACACCTTAAACATTATGGTATAAGGTATTTACACATGTACAAAAAGTGAAGGACCGGAAACAAGGGCGTGATTTAAGCATTTTGGCGTCTGTTTTTGCGATTTTTGTTTAATTTGGAGACTTTGTGGATGTTTTAGTCTGCCCTCAAACCTCTGATGGAAAGAGAGAAAACGGGAAGCTGGGCTGTGTTGTATACGATAGACAGACATAGACTGATAGATAGACACAGACGGACAGACAGACAGACGGACATAGATAGACAGATAGACAGAAAGACAGACAGAGGGATAGACAGACAGGTGGACAGACAGATAGATATAAGAAACAAAACTTCGAAGTGAGAAAGAAAGGTTTGTCATTCAACTTGTTAGAAAATGTTAAACTGTTGATTATAGTAAATGTGTGTGTGTGTGTGTGTGTGTGTGTGTGTGTGTGTGTGTGTGTGTGTGTGTGTGTGTGAGAGAGAGAGAGAGAGAGAGAGAGAGAGAGAGAGAGAGAGAAACGGTACTCTAGTAAGACCCGTAATACCCCTTGAGCCATGCCCCACTTCAAGTCTCTCTCTCTCTCTCTCTCTCTCTCTCTCTCTCTCTCTCTCTCTCTCATTTTTCAGTAATATCACTTTTCCATGATTATCACCATTATATCACCACCACAACCACAACCACCACCAATCCCCCCCCCTCTCTCTCTCCTGAATAAAATCGTCTGAGTAGAGCTGAAATAGAATACCGGGATGATTCCAAGTCAGGGGGATTTGTGAAGCCAGGATTAACACTCTCAGGCTTCATCGGTAGAGGTGGCCTGCACCGGACCCAGGTTCAAATCCCCGCTGGGGCAGGGAACAGTTTAAGGATTTGAATTTCATGAAAGCAGGCTTTACTGATCTACCAGAAGACCCGCCGACATGTCGTAAAAATACCCCCGCTAATACCAATACACCAGTCCTGTATGAGACAGCCCTAGCATGTATTTAATATGGACGGTGGGTGTTAGCGCCGAAGTGGTGACATGTAGAAGTGTATGGTATGTAGGAGGACTACTGGGCCTTAAGAGCAGCCTGTGAAGCCTATGCCCAGAGTCGAGCACCAAAAAATAAAAAAAATAAATTTGCTCGGAGCATGACAGGGTTGAGTGGTCAGAGAGAGAGAGAGAGAGAGAGAGAGAGAGAGAGAGAGAGAGAGAGAGGATTTATAATAACGCTTGAATAAATGTCTCAATGTCTCCTTTTACTCTAACTTGGCTTAAAATTGCCTTCTCTCCACAATGAATGCTGCGTCGTAACAACAGATCTGCTTTAGAATATGGTGCTAGTCACGAAGAAGTGCTAGGGAATGGATGGAGAGCTATAGCAGTCCTTTCCTGCCTCTAAGCACCGTCAAATAATCGACTTATTTTTGGATATGGCAGGTTATTATGCTTTTGTACTTATATTTATGCAGAGTATGACGATATTGGAAGGATTTACGTAACACTGAGGAGGCCAGTGTTCCAGAGAAAATAAATCGCTTAAGGAAATGTGTTAGGGAGCTTCCTCAATAGACGAGAATGCGTGTCTAGGTCTATTAAATTTCTCTTCAAACCTGTTCCTTTGCTCTCTCTTCGCTGTCTGTGTATCTACGTAATTTTCTTTTATCTATCCACCTGTCCATCATTCTATCTGTTTGTTTTATCTACCTCTATATCTATCTACCTATCAATCTATCTGTCTATCTATCTGTCCACCTTTATGAGCTTATCTGTCCATTTGTCCTCGTCTGTCTGTCTGTCTATCTGTTCTGATGGATGGATTTAGCCTATTCATGTCTGTCTGCCTGTCTGTCTGTTTGTCTGCCTGTCTGTCTGTCTGTCTGCCTGTCTGCCTGTCTCTATCTCAGCTTGCTTTATCTATCTACCTGTCTGTCTGTCTCTCTGGTTCTGTCTGTCTGTCTATCTTTCTGGCTGTCTGTCTGCCTATTTATATCTCACTTTACTTCTCTGTCTACGTATCTATCTATCTATCTTCCTACCTACCTGTCTATCTATCTATCTATCCATGTTAAGTTACGAGTACAAGCACTTCTTATGCCAACTCTCTCTCTCTCTCTCTCTCTCTCTCTCTCCCTAATAATTTTCTTTCTTCAGTCCAGCTTTCTCCCTAATGATGCACTTTCTGTTAATGATGGCAATTTACCTGATAGCCTACCATTCTAATTTGCCCTCTCTCTCTCTCTAAGTTAGCCTGAGAGAGAGGAATGTGCAAAGTATCTTTCCTTTGTTTTGTTTTTTGTTTTTTTTTACAGGAAAGGCTATACCGAGGAATTATTCTCTCTCTCTCTCTATCAACCTAGCTATCTATCTATCTATCTGTCTAATAATCTCCATCCATCTATCTATCTATCTATCAAGGATTTCTGTTCTATTTCACAGCAGACGATTTTACTCAGTTGTGTGAATATGAGGTTTAGAATATTACTTAAATCTCTCTCTCTCTCTCTCTCTCTCTCTCTCTCTCTCTCTCTCTCGCACACACACACACACAAACACACACTAAAGGCACATAAGCTTCAGAATATCACTTAAAACACACACACACACACACACACACACACACTAAAGGCACATAAGCTTCAGAATATCACTTAAATCACACACACACACACACACACACACTAAAGGCACATAATCTGCAGAATATTACTTAAAACACACACACACACACACACTAAAGGCACATAAGCTTCAGAATATTACTTAAAACACACACACACACACACACACACACACTAAAGGCACATAAGCTTCAGAATATTACTTAAAACACACACAACACACACACACACACACACAAAAGGCACATGAGCTTCAGAATATTACTTAAAACACACACACACACACACACACACACACACACACAGCAAGTCCAACATGCAAGAAGGGAGACGGCCATTCAACGCTTACTCTAAAGGATATATCTCAGTATGCCAGAGCTGAATAATTAACTCCTTAGCATCGTTTCCTTTGCGATTCATTATATACCGTTATCACTTTGGTATTCTCTGTAATATCGACCTATCTATCTATCTATTGCCAGACGCCTTAATCCCGTAAGGGGTGGCCACAAACAAATCGCCTCCATGTCGCCCTGTCCCCCGCCATTTCACGGATACCGATACTTATACAAATTCTTAGTCGATATACCGGTAATTTGAGAGGTATGATAAATTTGGAGTTCTTAAAAATCGCCATATTTTATACATCTACCCTATTTATGAAGCTCTACCCCCCAAATCTACCCTATTTATGAAGCTCTTTTCCCCAAAATCTACCCTATTTATGAAGCTCTTTTCCCCAAAATCTACCCTATTTATGAAGCTCTACCCCAAAATCTACCCTACTGTATTTATGAAGCTCTTCCCCAAAATCTACCCTAATTATGAAGCTCTACCCCAAAATCTACCCTATTTATGAAGCTACCACAAAAAATCTACCCTATTTATGAAGCTCAACCCCAAAATCTACCCTATTTATGAAGCTCTACCCCCCAAATCTACCCTAATTATGAAGCTCTCTTCCCCCAAATCTACCCTATTTATGAAGCTCTACCCCCAAATCTACCCTAATTATGAAGCTCTCTACCCCCCAAATCTACCCTATTTATGAAGCTCTACCCCAAATCTATCCTATTTATGAAGCTCTCTTCCCCAAAATCTACCCTATTTATGAAGCTCTACCCCCAAGTCTACCCTATTTATGAAGCTCTACCACAAAAAATCTACCAAAATCTACCCTATTTATGAAGCTCTCTACCCCCAAAATCTACCCTATTTATGAAGCTCTCTACCCCCAAAATCTACCCTATTTATGAAGCTCTACCAAAATCTAGGAAGTCTACCAAAATCTACCCTATTCATGCTCTCTACCCCCCAAAATCTACCAAAATCTACCCTATTTATGAAACACTCTACCCTCAAAATCTACCCTATTTATGAAACTCTCCCCAGAAAATCTACCAAAATTAGCATGGACCTAGTTTTCCTTAGTAGAAAATAAGAGGATGAAGAAAAGGAGTAATATGTAGAATAATTCGCCACTGAACAGGTGTTACGGAATCTCCCAAGCCAGGTAGATGACTCGTATCTATCGGTAGTTAATTTATTTCATCTACTGCCACATTGGTTTATCCGGGACCTTGATTTACGTAACGATCAAATCTATTTTTCCTATCTATCAGCCGCTGTCTATCGCTCTATATCGCCTTATCAATTTTTCTCTTACACATCTCGGCCTCTACTATCAATCTATCGACTTACACTACAACCACGAACTTTTATCTATCTATTTTTTTTAACAATTTAAGGTTAATCTATTCAATCATAAATAAAACTAGAGGAAAACGCAATCTGTATTTTCTTATCACTAATTATCTTATCAATCACCAAATTTTCTTACAGGTAAATAGGCCACCATAATTCCTATATCCAATTTAAACAACTTATTAAGCAAACTGTGGCTATTTATTCTTAGATACTGGCTAGCTAAGAATCGGCTACTAATAATCCTTTCAAAGCTATGAATCACCAAAATTAATATTCATCTAAGTTAATATGAACAATGGATGTCAGTTGTCAAGAATATATATAAAGTTCAAAAATTATATGCAAGCTATAGTTATAAAACTTCTCTAATAATCAACATCATGTCATTAACTGCCAAGCATATAACAAATTCTTGAGTTACAGAACTATTACAAACTTAAAAAGCGATTTAAAAAACAAATACCTGTAATAATAATAATAATAACTTTTAGGAACACTCACCATTTTCTCGTGACGCTTCCAAACAACACGCAATTTCAAATATAACAAAAATCGTAGACCAGCTCAGAAAATACGTCTACCACCCTCCCTGTCCGATGGGTAACTGGGATGAGAGAGAGAAGACTAGGAAAGAGAGGAACCCGGCTTTCTCTCTCCCCCTCACGCATGCGCAGTGGATAGGTCTCTCATTCGTCTTCCTTTTCCCACGAATATTCATCGTTTTTTTCCACTTTTTTCATCTTTTTCGTTAGCCACACTTCTGTATTCATTTAACTTTCCCTTACTTCCTCTTCCTGGTTTTTCTCTTTGCTTCCTTCCTTGAGCATTTTTTGTTTTTTTCATGCATTACCCCAAATTTTCCCTCCTTCCCACCTTTCTTCTTCCTGTTCTTGCTATTCTTCTTCACGATCATCATCATCATCATCATCATCATCACCTTCATCTTCATCTTCATCTTCTTGAATCTTCCCGTTTCAATTTTATTTCTAACCAAAAGTTTCGTATTATCACATCTTCACTTGTGTTTTTCTCTTTTTTTTCCACAATTTTACATTTATATAATTTTCAACATTTGTGCACGTCTGTTCATTAGACCTAGATCCCTTGCTAAACTCTAACATTCCTTCTATTTCTCGTGCTTTCCATTTCTCCTTTCTTTCGTTTCCTCTAAATTCTCAGTTTTTCTTTTTTCTTTCAGTTCTTTTCTTTCTCCCCTTTCTTTCTTTCTGTCCTCCTTCTTTCTTTCTCTCTCTCTTTCTTTCATACCTGCGAATCTAGGGTCTATTTAGGATGATCATTTAGCAGTCCACTCTTCTTGCATTCTTACTCTCCCTTTTTTTCTGTTTTTTCTTATTTACTTTCCCTCCTCATCCCTTCTGTGTATTCCGTCTTTAAAAGGGACGGAATCAGGCGTTTTCAAATGTTAATAAATGGAAAGACCCCGGATTACGACCTATCGCAACTATGAGCCAACAGGGGGAGGGCAGTACGCTGAGCACCCTCCCAATAAAATCATCCACAAAAGAGCCCTGGGTATTAGGTTAAAAATCCTTAAACATATTGCCATTATTATTATTTATTATTATTATTATTTTCACTAAGTTCCTCTCATGTCTAAAGCCTATGATTGATTATGAAAGGAATTTATGCTGTACACATTGCTTTCACTCCCTTAGTAAGAAAATACACACACACACACACACACACACACACGTCGAAATCAGCAGGGGGAGAGAAACGCAACCAGTGTCTGCATTCACAAAGATTCTCATGCTGAAGGTACGCAAAAAATGGCTTATTATTATTTTTTCTTCTTCATTCACACAACCACCATACAGAAAAAAAAAAAAAAGTCTACGGGAGGGAAGCATATAGTTTCCGAAAGACATTAGTAAGCAATAGACGGACAAGGCCGCTGTTAGAGGTACCCCTGCATCTAAAGACACGAAAATTAAAATGATTTCTGATCCTAGCACTGCAATGTGGAGACTACTACTACTACTGCTATTACTACTACTACTACTGCAACAACAGCAACGACAACAACAACAACAACTACTACTACTACTACTACTACTACTATTACTACTACTACTGCTACTACCACTACTATTTCTATTACCACTAAATTTCCTTAAGATTCTTTATCTATATGTATAGGATATATCTACAGGTATGTCTATCTATCTACCTATCTATTTATCTACAGTTAAGGAAGCTACCTAACACCTTTTCCTGTGCGATTTATTTTGTCTATTACACCTTACTGTTTTACTGTGTGTTTTTTTTCCTTCAAACAACGCTACACTCTGCATAAATAACGTACAAAAAGACATCACCCAGCCATATCCAAAATAAATCGCTAAGGAAGAGGTGTGAGGGAGCTTCCTCAGTCCGCATTCTTGTTAAGGAAGCTCCCTAACACTTCTTCCTTTGCGATTTGTTTTTGGATATGGCTGGGTAATGTCCTTATGTAGTGTACGTTGTCTATGCAGGGTATGGCGATATTGGAAGGATTTATGTACAACGAAGGAGAGTAAGATGTAATTAGCATAATAAGTCACTTAGGAGAAGGTGTTAGGGAGCTTCTTTAACTGACGAGAATATCGATCTTAGGCCCATATTCTCGTAGGGTAAGGAGGCTCCCTAGCACCTTTTCCTTAGCGATTTGTTTTCCTAACTACTCATTACTATCCACGTTTCTGCTTCTTACATCTTATTAATATCGTCATAGATTTTATGAATTACACACAAGAATATATAAAGCGAGAATATATAGAAATAAACCGGTAAAAGAAAGGTGTTAGGGAGCCTCAGTACCAGACAAAAATACCGGCCGAATTCTTGTTGGTTGAGGCAGCTCCCTAACACCTATTCCTGAGAGATTTATTTTGCTAATTACACCTCATTACCCTTTTCCGTGTAACATAAATCCTTCTATTATGGC
>NC_136972.1:28656276-28691276 GCF_032717465.1 Coenobita brevimanus | reverse complement strand
AATCCTCCTCCTGTCTTTGTACAACTCTATCTATCTGCCTATCTATCGCTGTGACCAATAGCAATGCAACATATTCCCTATTAAGACAACTCTGTCTCGCGTTCTTCCAATTGTAAACTGTATATGCTAACCAACACAACGCAGCACATAACATACTGTAGGTCCTTTTAACATGGATGGATCTCGCGTTCTCCCGGTTTTCAAGTACATGTGCTAACCAGTGTAATATATAAGTCATCTATGTATACCCAGACACCCAAATCTCGTAATGGGTAGCCACAAACAAATCGCCTCCACGTCACCTTGTCCTTTGCCATCACGCTGCCTTCCCTCCGGTGCACACCCCTTGTCTCATTTCCTTGCCCCAAACCTGCATCTCATCCTCTTGTCTCCCCCTCCCTCCACCCCATCCCTCCACCTCATCCTCTCTCTCCTCTCCACTTCAGCCTTAACCACACACACTCTCCTAGTTAGTATTTCACTCTCCATCTCTACACTTAGGTCCTTTTAGTATGGAAATTTTTTAAAGGTAAGTCTCTGTCTATCATATTAATAATAATAATGTATGTGTGATTATTATTGTTGTGGTATTTGCATGTAGGCTTTTCATTATTTTTTGGATTTAAGATGATTTAAGTAAGAGTCGTGATATCTATATAAAACCTGTCTCTGCACACGTCTGCCCGTCTATATTCTATCTATTGCCAGATGCCATAATCCCATATGGGGTGGCCATTTGACTTTGAGGTATTTATTTTACGGGGAGGGACACAAACCCTCCACCAACCCACTTGTTGAAACGTAGGGAACACGTATGGTTTGGTTATATGGTTACCACCCAGCGCTGTAACACGTTTCTTGGCTTACAGGAAACCATTTGGCTTGTCACTCAATGTAAAGCCACCTGTAAAAGAAAGAAAAGCAATAGGAAGTGACAGGAAAGATGGGAGAAATAGGAAGAGAGGAGGGCAGGCACAGAAAAAGAATGATACAGGCTAAGGAGGAAGTAGGCAGCACTACATCAAGTGAGTGGATGATCGTCGCCACCACCTACCACTGTCTATTACTGTCATCAATTACCTTATCCAACCTGAAAATACTTATGCCTTATTAAGACCAATCCACCTGGCGTTCTCCCTGTTCTAAACTGTATATGCTAACCACTAAAGCGTCCATTACATAACTTAGGTCCTTTTAACATAGATTTAACCTCTTCTCCTCCCAGTTACGATATAAATATGCTAACCACTGTAACAAATGATTCACCTGTCCATCAGTAGCCCAAAGCTCGTACTGGGTAACCACAACGAATGGCATCCACGTCACTCTGTCATTTGCCATCACGCTGCCTTCCCTCCAGTCCACGCCCCCCGTCTTATTTCTTTACCCCAAACCTGCACCTCATCCTCTGTCTCCCCCTCCCCGTTCGTCCTAGTCAGAGAATTATTCTGCGGTCTCTCCACCCCATCCCACCGCCTCAACCTCTCTCTCCTGTCCCCATCAACCTTACCTATATACACTCTCCTAGTCAGTCTCTCATTTTCCACCTCTCAAGGGTAGTCCATTCGTCAGCCACGTTAATAATAATATTTGTGATTATTATTTTACACTACTTCCTAAATTCAGTACAGAATCGTTAGTATATTATTATCATTATTATTATTATTATTATTATTATTATTATTTTATTTTTTTTATTTTTTATTTTTTGGGGGTTTTATCAATAAACACTAAAGATGTAGAGAACAATTTTAGGCCAAGTTGAAGTAAAAACATTAAAAATAATTAGAATGACAACCTTGAACTCCATGCCATAGTCCCAGGGTGTATGGGAGTGAAGTGGAGGTGGGGTGAGGGAGGGGGAGGCCGAGGATGAGATGGGTGGAGTGGAGAGGTACTTGAGAGAGGGGTGTGTGAGAGCCGGGAGCAAGGCAATAAAGTGGCATTGGACAGGGTGACATGCAGGCGTTTTGTCTGTGGCCACCCCTTGCGGGATTGAGGCGTCTGGTAAGAGATAGATAGACAGATAGAAAGGAAGGTAGAGAAGGCGGTTAAAAGAATGATAGAATGAAAGAAATATTTTAGACAGAAAGATACAGGATGACAGAAAAGATGAGAACTAGAATGATAAAGCGGTGTTAGAGGGTCAGATTTATGGCGACTGGAAGAATGATAGATAGAATGATAGATGTATGATTGAAATGAATAAAGAGAGCGACTTGATGAATGATAGACAGAATGATATAAAGAAAAGGTATAAATGGATAGACAGAGTGGCTGAAAGAATGATAAACAGAATGACAGATGCATATTTTCAATTGATAGAGCTGCTCGAAGAATGATAGAATGATAGATGTTTGAAATAGATACAAAAATGGCTTGCAGAATGATAGGTACGTTCATCAAAGCATTCTATCCACCTAAAATAAAAATATACGCATCTGTAAAGACACAGTTAAGTTAGTGAGAAATATGAGATTAGGGAAGCAGCAACTCAAGGCTCATCTAAATGTTACCCCAGTGGACTACAGACCTAGCTTACCCTTCCTCCACAGTCCACCATCGTCCTTTCGGGAGATAGGGAGGGGACTGATGGACGTCTGCGTTACCGGGCAGCTCCACAGTCTGGTCATTTTGATGCCACCACGTGAAGGCCCTGTGAAGAAGCTAAGTTTTTTTAATTCAATGACTTTTTTTTTCTACATTTGCAGGGCTGGACGCCTTCATGTGGTGGCACCGATATAACAAGGCGGTGGGACTGCCCCGTTGTACAAAAGTCCCTCAACTACATCCCTATTCCCCAAAAGGAGGATGGTAGACTGCAGGAAGAGGCCAACTTCAGCCTCCAGTCTACCACATTAAACCTGCTGCTGCTACTATACTCCTGTTGCTATAATAATAATAATAATAATAATAATAATAATAATAATAATAATACTGTTATCATATTATTATCATTTATCTCTACTATTATTACTCTTGTTCCTATAATAATAACAATATTAATAATAACAATATTAATAATAATAATAATAACAATGATAATAATAATAATACTGTTATCTTATTATTATCATTAATCTCTACTACTATTAGAACTACTATTATTTAGATTATTTAAACCATTAGCCAAAAAAAAAAAAAAACAAGAAATAATACCGATTCAGTAACGAAGCTACTAATATATATCTATATCTATATCTATATCTATCTATCTATCTATTCATCTATCTATATGTATATTACCATAACTGACGACTGGCCTTCCCTTGATAACATTTCCATACTAAAACAACGTTAGAGTACACATGGGTAATGAGACTGACGAGGAGAGTGTATGTAGGTGAGGCTGAGGTGGTGGGATGGGGTGGAGAGACCGCAGAAGAAGGCTCTGACTAGGACGAACGGGGAGGGGGAGACAGAGGATGAGGTGCAGGTTCGGGGTAAAGAAATAAGACGGGGTGTGTGGACTGGAGGGAAGGCAGCGTGATGGCAAATGACAGAGTGACGTGGATGCCATTCGTTGTGGTTACCCAGTACGAGCTTTGGGCTACTGATGGACAGGTGAATCATTTGTTACAGTGGTTAGCATATTTATATCGTAACTGGGAGGAGAAGAGGTTAAATCTATGTTAAAAGGACCTAAGTTATGTAATGGACGCTTTAGTGGTTAGCATATACAGTTTAGAACAGGGAGAACGCCAGGTGGATTGGTCTTAATAAGGCGTAAGTATTTTCAGGTTGGATAAGGTAATTGATCACAGTAATAGACAGACAGACAGGTAGAGGGACAGGTTTTATATAGATATTACAACTATTACTTATATCATCTTAAATCCCAAAAATAGTCAGTGAGACAATGTTCGAACGACTGTAGAGGCACATATATTAATTATTATTATTATTAACACGACTGACGAAGACTTTCTTTTAAAAATTTTCCATACTAAAAGGACTTAAGTGTAGTGGTGGAGAATAAAATACTAACTAGAAGAGTGTGTGTGGCTAAGGCTGAAGTGGAGAGGAGAGAGAGGATGAGGTGGAGGGATCAGGTGGAGAGACTGAAGGATAAGAGAGTGACTAGGACGAACGGGGAGGGGAGACAGAGGATGAGATGCAGGTTTGGGGTAATGACACGCGGCAAGTGGGGTGTGGCTTGAAGGTGAGGCAGCCTGATGGCAAATAACAGGGTAACGTGGATGCCATTGATTTGCGGTTACCAGTTACCAGATTTCGGCGTTTGGCTATTGACAAATGAATTATATATTACACTGGTTAGCAGACGCACTTCATAACCGGGACAACACGGGATCAACTCCAAGTAAAAAGGACCTACGTTATGTACTCTGTGTTCCGTTGGTTGGGATACAGTGTTCACAGACGGGAGAACGAGATGTTGATTTTTTGAAATATTAAACGGAGCAGAGAAAGGAAAAAATGAATTTAAAAAAATTCTATACATCAGCTGACTACTGGTGTCTTTCATTCATAATAAATCTGTAACAGTTGGACTTAAGCAGCCGTAGGTTGAAGTTTGGAGGGAAACCACTCTGGGAAACCGAGTTCTAAAGAAATGCAGTTCAGGGAAAGAAAGAATTCTGATAGGCAAAAGTTCTGCAATATGGCAGTGTGACAGTCTAGTCATGAGCGCTACCAGATGCCCTTGTAGTATTAGGGAAAGCATGGAGAGGTGGCACAATGGATGCAACTTCGTCTGAGGATTTGCCATAAAAGTATCTAAAATCATGCAAGGGAAGCAACATTTCTTCTTACTTGTAGGGGAAGTAGTTCATTTGAAGTAGTAGGGTTATTAATAATTCTAGCAGCTTTGTTCTGAATGTTATCTAGTTGTTTTGCCATTACACATGCTTCACTACCATCATAAAAACTCTTGACGGCACCTAGCAGCATACCATCAACACCATACATGCGCAAAACCTTCCACAATCCTTCTCTGTCTACTTTGTCATATGCTTTTTCCAGATCTTTGAATGCCATAAATACCTTATGGTCCTTCTCACAAGCCTTCTCCAGTATCTGTCTTACCTCAAATATTTGATCCACACATCCTCTACCACTCCTGAACCACCCTGTTCATCACTCACCAGGGTTTCTGATACCTCTCTAACTTTCTCTATAATAATTCCTCCACATATCTTCCCTATGGCACTCAATAAACTTATGTCATGATAATTCTTGCACTCATTTCACTCACTTTTATTTTTTTACAGGGGTACAATCACAGCCTTTATCCACTCTGCAGGCACAGTTTCACTCATCCATGCCTTCTTACATATCTCCAACAAGCACTTCATTCTGCTCTCCCCACTACACTTAATCATCTTTGCATACACCTCATCAACTCCAGCTGCTTTCCCATTTTTCACCCGCTTCAGTGTTCTTCATCTGTGCGAGTGTCATGTTTCCTGGCGATGCATCCCTTCTCTGCACACCCTCGAAACCAATCATGTTTACAGCGGCTCAGCTCTCTCTATTCCCATTCATCAAGCTTTCAAAAATTCTTTCCACCTGGTCCTTAATTCATCCCCATAGGTTAATAATCTACCACTTACATCCTTCACATTTGCACATTTTTTTCCACTGTCACTTCTACATTTCCGCACCTCTCCGGAAAAATTTCTTTATTTCAGAGTAATTTGCATTTATTTTCCTTCCAAGATCATCATTTACCTCCTTCTTTTTCCTCTTCACTAGTCTCTTTACATGTTTCTTGCTCTCATTATATTTAGTTATCTCAATTGAACCCCTGTTCTGTAACTACTCTAGCCACGTCTTCCTCTTTTCCTCTATTGCCCTCTAAACCTCTTCATTGCACCGTGCCGTACCTTTCTTCCTTGTTGTTACTCTTGCCACACCACACACGGCTTTAGCATTCCTAACTAAGCAATCCCTATATGCATTCCACAGGCTGTCCAGATCCATTTCTTTCCAGTTCGCTGATTTTAACTCCTCCCCTACTTTGGTTCTGTATTCATCTGCCAATTTATTGATCCTTAAGCCCTGTCCACACGAGCGGGCAATGACCGCGGGCACAAGCGAGCGCACAAGCGGTGAGCCCGTCCACAGGCAAACTGCTCGCTTGTGACCGCGGTCATTGCCCGCTCGAGTGGACAGGGCTTTAGCTTCTCGAATTTCAGTCTTTCTCCCTGACTACTCCTCACTCTCCTGGTCCACCTCACTCCTCTCAGCTTGATCTCGCATACCACAGTCATATGATCTGACAGACCTCCACGACTTCCTCTCACGGCCCTCGTATCAGCAACCATTCCCAGCATTGACCTCTGTATGAGCACGTAATCAATCGAGCTCCTTTCAACGCGATCCCTGTTCCCTCTATATCATGTATATTTGTGCATCTTTGTGTTGAAATACGAGTTAGAGATACACATCCTCTTTTCCTGACATATTCTTCAGTCGCTTCCATTTACTCCTGGTACTCCATTACATCCTATTATGTCATCCTCAGGACCAGTGCCTACTCTTCCATTCATATCGCCCATTATGATCACTTTATAGCTCCTGGGCATTTCTCCCACAAATAAATAATGTTAATTAATTAAAAGGAAGAACGAAAGCATGCACCAATTACTTTGACTATACCTGTATTTAGACAAGTATGGGAAGAAGGTGGAAGAAAGCATAAGTGAATTAAGTGAGAATAAACCTCATCTCTTATTTCACTCGCAGTTTCTCCCGTCCCAAAGACTCATATTATCAAAACATACAAAGATACAAACATTGATCACAACTTTTAAAAATACTTATACAACTACACATATGTATTAGTAACGTATCACCATACCAACAGCAGTTACTCTAAAATATACAGGATGTGAATTAATTTAAGTAACAACCTCCCTAAGTTTATTAAAGTTTCATAAGCTACTTTATAAAACTATACAAACCCATGAAGATTCTTTTGTTACATTATCATTAGGCCTAATTATTATGCTACAAAATATATGAAGTCATCTAAGTAGCAAACTACAGTATATTACCCCAGTTATATATCAGCTAAACTTCCTACTGTAAATAAATTACGTAAATCCACGATAAGTTCATCAATATCTCAATGCACAAAATACAAACATAAATCCCAATGACTGATTACCAGCTATTTACTCTACAAAATACATACATATTCTGCTAAGTAGGAACCATTACATTTATTTTGACTGTCTAACCATTATGGATGTCTTTAGCAAAACACAGGCACTTTTCTTCCTCATAAATTGGGGATGATTACTAACACACTGGTATCACTTGTCTGTCTCTCCTTATTCGTTTTACATTGCCAAACAAATATTACAAAATACAACTCCATCATCTACCACAAGTATCATCATTATTACTACTACTACTACCACAATCACAACCACAACTACCACAAAATTTCATACTCCTTGTTACAATAACCAATCATTTTAATACAAATAATGAATAAGCTCCACATTCGCATATTTGTGTTCCCGATTACAATTACAATTATTCCTACCACATCGTTTCTACCACACGCAACTACCACAATGTTTACATCTCAAATATACTCTAAGATTCAGCATCACCTGTACATAACTCCATCACCTACCACAACAACCACCCTCCCTACCACAAACAATCTCTCCCTACCACAATTCCACACCTTACATATGGGTGCTCCCTGACTCAGCATCATCGTCACTGGCCATTGCGGGGTTTTCGTAGCTGAGAACTGGTTTGCCGTCTGTAATGATGAAAATAAATGTAAGGCATGTGAAGAAAAGAAAGGATGAGAAAGAATAATAAAATCAAAGTGCATTCTTCTCACTCTTTCACTCACTCTCACTCTCACACACTGTCTCTCTCTCTCTCTCTCTCTCACACACACACACACACACAAACCCACACACCCACACCCACACCCACCTTCAGATGGTGGGGTCCAGCGCTTCTTGTAGACGAAACATCCAAGAGCAAAGATAGTGGCAATCACCAGAGCAGCGATCAGACCAGTGACGAACATGGACTGCAATGAGAAGAGAAGGAATAAGTGATTAAAATAACAGTAGTAACAAACACGGTAAGTTCAGAAATATCCATAGTAAGAGCAGAAATATCATCATCATCATCATCATCATCATCATCTTCCTGACCTTCTTTTCCTGCCTAATGATTGAGCAAGGAGTAGTAATAGGAACAATACCCTAATAATGATAATAATAACAATAATAATAATAATAATAATAATAATAATAATAATAATAATGAGAAACAGGCACCTGAATGAGGGCTTAAACTAAGAAAAAAAAAAAAAATCTGGCATCTCAATCAGTGTGCCTGTCTGCGTCTGACTATCTGATTGTCTCACCTCATACACCTCGCCCCACAGGTCTGAAGGGGGTAGTGAGCGAACTCTCATTGGAAGCTGCTGTGCTGTAATGAAACCCTGCCCCTTGTCCATAACACACAGGTGCGTTCCCTCATACTCCACCTTTACTGACTGTTGTGAGGAAGAAAGTGGTATTAGAATCTTATCAGAACCATGTCTGGGTATTACTAGAACCTGAGTACAAACGTATTTAAATTTTAGTGCCATCCCAAGCCCCTAACAGCTCAATATAGTCCCTTCTCCATAACATCGGTATATTCCTTCGTACTCCATCGTCACTAATGTTTGAGATGGAATGAAAAAAAGCAGGATTAGAACTTTTAAAACCTTGCTAAAACCTGATCTTAACTGTAGAAACATTTAAAACTCAGAAGAAAATCTACATAATTTATCTGAAACTGTTCTTTCCCTTTTCCACACCACACTGGTGCATTCCCTCGTCCCTCACTCTCCCTCACTATTGGAATGAGAAAGTGACATTACAACCTCATTACAATCTGATTTAAGCCTTGACTGAACTGTGGAAACAAAACTCGCTTAGAATCTCACTAGAAGCTACAGCATTCCTTTTTCCCTAACACACAAGTGGATATCCTCATATTCATCGTTCATCAGCAGTTTACTTTAGTTAACCCTACAAAACTGCTTTACTATCGTTTTCTCTCATGGCCAACCAAAGCCAAAATGGTGCGGGCCAAACTCACATGAGCCGTCCAGAGAAGGGCACCAGAATTGTTTATTTATTTATTTATTTATCTGCTTTATTTAGTTACTTTATTTACTCTCAGCTACTCTCCGCTCACCTCAAATATCACACTTCCATTGCCATACACCTTGATCTCATCCTCTTCCTGCCAAGACTCTCTGGCGAAAATGGCATCTCCTTTCCCAAGAAGAAGAAAGTATTGGAGATTTCCTTCTTCTGGGCAGTCCATCATGTGCTGTAGAGAGTAGCGGAATAAATACTCGTACATGAATTGAGTAAGTGAATAAATGGATGATAACAAATTTTACAAATAGCTCGGTTGGAGAACAGATAAAATGTGTATGGATACCTGGGAATACAGTATATTAGTGGAGAATTAATAAATTTATTTGTGGAAACCCGAGAAAAGATTATAGGAGCAGAATTAACAAAGAAATCTGTAGACAACGTATTTAAGGTGGAAAATTAATTGATAAACTGGTGTATGGATAATTGAAAATAAATTAACAGAGGGGAATAAACAAATAAAACACTATATGGATAAATGGATAACCAAAAACATGTGAACTGGTTACAGAAGAAGCTAAACCAAGAAAATTTTTAAGTACATGTCTACCAGAATTATTTGCCTCGTTGAAAATTGCATTGAAGTGAAATATTTATTGTTCTAAAAGGTACTGAGTGCTAATACAACAAAAGAAGGGGTGGATCTTCAGCCAGTACAGTTACATACAGCTAGTGATTGGACATTCGTGGGTGTGGCCATACCGTAGTTTATACATTTGGGTGTAGCCACATGCCCTTTGATAAATGAAAGTTACACTGTATGTTATAAAATACAGAGGCATTCGTAAGATGTATTACACAGAGTAATATGGGGTTGTAACAGTACCCTACACCACCATCACACCTACTACACTCTCCAGCCACTACACTCTCTCCGTTGCAGATCCTCACTACCTTACACTACATATACTTTATATATATTCTTGACTGGTACAGAGAAATGGTTTTGTGGAAGCTTTAGTTGTGGGCCATGGATCGTCTAAACGTGAACCCGGTAGACTGCAGGATGAAGCTGCCCGGTCAAGCATTCCGCCACCCTCCTTCCGTGGGAGAGGGAGGTAGATGAAGTACAACCGGGAAGTTCCACCGCCCGGTCATATCAGTGTCACCACGCGAAGAGGTGTACAAATAACAATATGGAGAGAGAGAGAGAGAGAGAGAGAGAGAGAGAGAGAGAGAGAGAGAGAGAGAGAGAGAGAGAGAGAGAGAGAGAGAGAGAATGACCAGCTTACTTCCCCTGATGGCATGACAGTATAAAAAAAAAAAAAAAAAGTAATCTCCAGTCACGCCCCAGGGACTGAACCCTGTGTTTGTAAGGACATCCCTTCATCTGAGGCGCCTAAACCCACTAAACCACCAGGCGCTGTGGAAAATAAAGGGTGGAATACATACCCAAGTGCCTTCAAGAGGAATGTATGTGGCCATCACTCCTCCTAGGCAGATGCCAAACAGAAGGATGACTGCTGCCTTCATGATTCTGAAATAATAATAATAATAATAATAATAATAATAATAATAATGATAAAGACAATAATAATAATAATAATAACAACAATAATATCAACAATGACTAATAAATAATAATAATAATAATAATGATAATAATAATAATAATAATAATAATGATAAAGACAATAATAATAATAATGACAAAAATAATATCAACAATGACTAATAAATAATAATCATCATCATCATCATCATCATCATCATCTGTAAACGGAAACATCACAATGAGGTCTCTCTTATAAAACAAAAGGTCGTATGAAGGATAGATTGATATAGACACAAAGATAGATAGACAGATAGACAAAGATGCAGACTTTCAGACATATAAGCAGGGAGACAGACAGAGAGGTATAGAGGCAGATAGAGATATTTACAGAGATAGACAGATAGATAGACTGTGTACATGTTTTCCTCTCCCCTCCCCTCCCCTTTCTCTAACAATGTCATCGTTTACACAGGATATCCGTTTATGACAATGTTAATTCCCAACACTCTCTCTCTCTCTCTCTCTCTCTCTCTCTCTCTCTCTCTCTCATATATACTATCTGTTTATCTATGTATTTTTTCAGTTTTTTTTTATTCTCTCTCTCTCTCTCTCTCTCTCTCTCTCTCTCTCTCTCTCTCTCTCTCTCTCATATACTATCTTTTTATCTGTCTATCTATATAATTTTTTCAGCCATTATTCCTCTCTCTCTCTCTCTCTCTCATACTATCTTTTTATGTCTGTCTATATAATCTTTTCAGTCATTATTCCTCTCTCTCTCTCTCTCTCTCTCTCTCTCTCTCTCTCTCTCTCTCTCTCTCATATACTATCTTTTTATCTATCTATCTATATAATTTTTTCAGCCATTATTCCTCTCTCTCTCTCTCTCTCTCTCTCTCTCTCTCTCTCTCAGACGGTTTAATTAGCCTCGGGGATTACCACTATCATCAGCATTTGCGGTGGCTCCTATGACTCACTCAGCTGAATAAAATCGTCTAGCTTTAGAGAGAGAGAGAGAGAAGCTACGAAAATTGAATATAAAACAAGGAGGATGAGAAGAATGTAGTAGCAGAAAAAGGACAATAAAAAATAAACGAAGGAAAAGAGGAATAAATGAGAGGAAAAAAGCAGATCAGGAAAATAAAAAGAAAAATAGTGGAGTAAATATTGCAATAAACAGAAATATAAACAAAAGAAACGGGAGTGGATGAAGGGGTGACGGTGTTTTTTTCCAGTAATTCTAGAGTAATATGGGTCTCTAAAAAGCTGGTGTATTTCCCATGTTCTTTTCGTCATACTTCCATTTTTTTTTCCTTTAAATTAGCGCCTTTCCTTTACTTCTTCACAAATTCCCTTCAGACTTGGCCCCAAACACCTTTTTTATTTGAATTATTTATTTTTTTTGGACAGTGGGATTTATATGATCAACACTCACCATATAAACAGGTAAATTATTATTATTATTATTATTATTATTATTATTATATGGCTTGATTTGGTCATTAATCTTCATGGTAAAAATGTAGGTGTGGAGTACATCTTGCACTCTCTTCGCAGTGCTGAGAATCTTTTACTTACCTATTAATTCCAATTTTATTCAACTTATGAAAACCCTCTCTCGCTGAAGGGGTTTATGAAGGCTGCGTCTAACCCCTCCAGTTCGAAAAATCTCTCCTAAACTGAGTGAAATCGTCTGAAGGTATCAAGAATAAATCGTACTGAGGATGTTTATGCCTCCAAGATCTCGCCCAAGTTTATAGCTTTTTCTTCTCGCTACTTCCAGACGATTTTATTCAGCTTAGGAGAGACTTTTGGGAACTGGAGGGGTTAGATACAGCCTTCATTAACCCCTTCGCTGACAGAGGGGGTGTTGGTGAGGGGGGCCTTCACGTGGTGTTACTGATATCGCCGAGCATCTCCCCAGCCTGGTTTGTACGAGTACAAGCGTCCCCCAGCCCCTTCTTCCCCAAATGAAGGATGGTGAACTGCAGGAAACTGGCAGATTCAGCCTACAATCCACCTGTTGCAACTACTACTGACACTACTGCAACTTATAAGATTCCTGCTACTGCTGCTGCCACTATTACTACTACTACTACTACTACTACCACCACCAGCACCACCACCACGACAACTACTACCGTACTACTACTACTACTACTACTGTTACTACTACTACTACTACTACCGTACTACTAGAGCTGAATATAATCGTCTACTATTATCAAGAGTAAAATACGTCCCAGGTTTCCAAAGGGTTAACTTCTCTCATCCGGTGACGTCATTCCCTGTTTTCTTCATGCTGTGGAGCGGAAGAAGGACGCCTTCACGTGGTGGCACTAATATAACAGGTCGGTTTCGCTACCTGGTTATACAAACGTCCCTCAACTCCCTCCCTAACCCCCAAAAGGAAGCTGGTGGACTGTAGGATGAGGGCAACTTCAGCCTGCAGTCCACTGAGTTGCAAGTAGCCTCCTATTGCTCTATCAATCTATTGCCAGACACCTTAATCCCGTAAGAGGTGGCCACAAACAAATCGCCTCCATGTCGCTCTGTTGTTGTTGTTGTCGTCGCCCTAGACTCACCTGTGAACGTGAACCTGGACTGCAGGCTTA
The DNA here is from genome assembly GCF_032717465.1 of Coenobita brevimanus. Taxonomy (NCBI): domain Eukaryota; kingdom Metazoa; phylum Arthropoda; class Malacostraca; order Decapoda; family Coenobitidae; genus Coenobita; species Coenobita brevimanus. The sequence continues at coordinate 28,678,008 of NC_136972.1, read as the reverse complement.
AGTTACCTTCCTGCAGTCCACATTCTCCTTTCGTGGGATAGGGATGTAGTTCAGGGACGATTGTATAACCAAGCGGTAGAGGAGCCGCCCGATTAAATATATACAGTGCCACCACATGAAGGCGACCGTCTCCAGTGGTGGGAATCAAAGGGTTAAGCGGAACAGGGGCGGAGCTTAGTGTCCCTGAGAGGCTGAGTTGCCAGGTAATGTTTTTTGGAGTATTTTTCGTTTCTGTGTATCGGGTATCCTTCTTTCATTCCTAAGTCTCTCTCCTTCCTCTCTCTCTCTCTCTCTCTCTCTCAGGTATGTTTGCTCTCTCTCTCTCTCTCTCTCTCTCTCTCTCTCTCTCTCTCTCTCTCTCAGGTAGGTTTAGTCTGTCATCCCACGTAGCCTCTCTCTCTCTCTCTCTCTCTCTCAGGTAGGTTTAGTCTGTCATCCCACGTAGCCTCTCTCTCTCTCTCTCTCTCTCTCTCTCTCTCTCTCCTAGATTCCCCATCACATTGCCACATTCCACCATAACTTTCGTCACCGTCTAAATGACATATCTAATACAATATAGAATGGGACGGAGAATGGAAAATGAGAGACTGACGAGGAGAGTTTATGTGAGTGACTGGAAAGGAGGGAGGAGAAGCAGGAGGGGAAACCGAGGAAGAGGTAAAGGGATAGGGGTGGAGAGGTATATGAGCGAGAGTGATGTGGAGGTAGGGTAGCCTGATGGTGGCGAACGGGTAACACGGAGGCGATTTGTTTGTGGCCACCCCCTTCGGGATTAAAGCATCTGGGTATTGACAGATAGATAAATATATAGATAGATAGATACAGATAGATAAACTGTACTCTTAATTCAGTTCGAAGTGCCTCTCAAGGTAAAGAACAGGAAGAATATAGAGAAAGATAAAAGGAAAATGCTTCATGAGAACTATATATATATATTTTTTCCCAGGAGATAGATAGATAGAGTGAGAGAGAGATAGAAACCTTTATGAGTGTGCAAAAGCTAATCCACGCCTTAGAAATTCTTGGATTAGAGTAAAGAAGGATTAGGAATGGATTAAGGTGTGATGGAATGTGTTATCTTATCGGACCGTATCGTAGGTGTGAGGAAAAAATAGCAGGGGAGGCTGAAAAGATTAGGTTATCTGTGTTTGTGACGCTTACATGGGTGATAAGCAAATGCACATGGAAATAGGTTTGTAACACACACACACGCACACATACGTCATCACTATAGGCTACATAACGTTCATGCAAACACAGGTAAATCACACACACACACACACACACACACACACACACACACACACACACACACACACACACACACACACACACACACACACACCTCATATCAACTCTAGTACAATACACTTTTTAATTTGGCATAAAACTGACATCTCTCCATCTTGAATGTTGAGCTGTGACTCTGGATTAACATAAGAAAATGGCTTTAGTAGCGAAGAAGTGGTTTGAATGAATGCAGAGTCGTAGCATCATCCTATTCTGCCACTAAGTGTAGAGGAACGAAAATCTTGGCCAATTTAAGGTGAACAAACAATAGTATTTGATAACTAAGCCTATATGGGCGATTTAAAAGGTATACTAAAGGCCTCTACTATTCGTGAGGATCCGTTTCAGATCACACATCACACCACACATCCACGGTCAGATGATGTTCTATTTGGGCCACTGAATCCATATCCTGGGATCTTTCGGCCATGACTTAGCAGAACTCGTGATCTGCTGTGAACTCACCACTAGAGAAGGGTTGAGCTGAATCATAAACAACCATTTTCGTTGCTCCCCTTTTTATTTATCTGTTTATTTATTTTTTGCCACTATGACCTCCCTGTATTTGTACAATGGCGTTAGGTGAAGATGTATAGTAAGGACTCAAATACGACTTAATCAGATTAGTGGTAGTCGGGTAAAAATGTTCAGACCGTGAAACGTGATAAGGCGATAGGGGCAATACACCTGCGTGGGACTTGCATTAAATAAAAGGGTAGGCTTTCGGAAGTACACCCAACTCTCAGACAATGAAAATAATAAGCTTAATACTTAATTTAAGCAATTATGAATACTTTCTGTCCTGTAAGCATCTGTCGCAAATAGTTTTTATAACGTACGTGGTAAAAAAGTGGGGGAGGGGGGTTTCTCCAGCTCCTGTCTCCACCTATTTAAATCAGCGTCAAAATAAACTTACCCAATGAAAGATTCGTCATTCGCTGTAATATGGTCAATATTGGTCAAATTCATGTATAGCTATTTCCCTTCGGTGGTATACATCAAGGATGAGACCACCAGTTGATTCAGGAACTTCGTGAATGTACAGAAGTCCGTTTTCGAGTATAAAGAGATCCCGTCGGTAAACAAGAACATACGATTTTTATAGGGGATGGTGGTACCCTCCTGCACTGCATTATGATGGTATCACAACTTAAAAATATCGAAACCAGGAGGATGACGACTAGGTTAGTTTAAGGAAAATTAGGTTAGGTTAAAAGTAATTTTGTTAGGTAACGGTAAGATTAGGTTAGCATAGATTAGGTTAGGCTATGGAAATTTTGTTTAGCATAGTGTTACTGAAGTAACTTATATATCGGTGGGCTTGAATAAATGAAGTTATGATGATTCAGGTTAGGTTTGGATGAAGCAGCACTGATAAGGGAAAATTTGTGTCGAAAAGGCGTTCTAAGATGGCGTTAGTCTGTCTTCAGCCCCCAAGCGTCTGTCTTCGACTCCCAAGAAACATGAAAACGCACTCAAGAAAAAAAGAAAAAACATAAAGAACTTTGATAAAAATTAATAAAAGATAATAAGAAGAAAATGGTCAAATCCCGTGGTCCCATGTCGCCCTGAAGAATACCCCTCCGGTCTTCCACGCAGGCATACGGATATGGTACCTCATATCTGTCATAAAACTGACCCCATCATAAATCATTATAGTCGCGTCGTTTAACTAATCATCATCAGTATTATCTATGGCCAGTAGGGTCATGCAAAGCTGTGGAAAAACATCACGGGTAACATCAGCCTCATGAACGATTGTTGTTATGTTCCAACAGCATCATCCTACCACGGAATCTTCTACAAATGTGGAGCTCAGGACAGTCTGTGAATGTGGTTCCTAACTGTGGCGTATTCTATGAGGCGTAGAAGGCTCCGTAGCATCTTTTCCTTAGTGACTTATCAATATATTACCTCTCAGTACTGTCCTCTTTCACAAAACTGCACAAATAAAAATACAGGAAAATGTTAAGGTGTAATATGAAAAATAAATCGCTTAGGAAGAGGTCTTAAGATGCCTCCTTTGCCACTTACGATATGACCCGCTGTTAGGAGATAAGGTGACTATGGCAGATTAACCACATTTTCCACAGTTCCTCGCTGGCATATCTGTAGTTAACCCTTCCAGAACCATTATCTCTTTATCTTTTTCACCGCTTGCTATCACCTGGCCATTGTGTTAAGGGATTTGATAAAGGTGTTAATTAATTTTTCCTGTGCTGTGACTCTCTCTCTCTCTCTCATTAAGGGACGATCACATAGCCTTCTCTCTCTCTCTCTCTCTCTCATTAAGGGACGATCACAGCCTCTCTCTCTCTCTCTCTCTCTCTCTCTCTCTCTCTCTCTCTCAAGTATATCCATCCTATACTTAACATGAAAACCTACAGAAAAAAACAAAATAAATAAATAAAAAATAAATGCAAGTTATATCATTAATCAAATTTTCAATAGAGGAAGCAGCCTAGATAGACAGATAGATAGATAGATAGATACCGGTAGACAGATAAATAGATAGATAGAAAAATTATAGTTAAAATGGATCTAACCTGGGAATTGATTTTATAATAAGAGGTGGATGGTGGTAGTTGTGGTAGTGGTGATGGTGGTAGGTGTGGTTGGTGGCGGTGATGGCTGTGGTTTAATGGTGGTGGTGGTGGTAGTAGTAGTTGTTGTTCTGGTAGTTGTGGTGGTAGTAACAGTAATTGTGGTGGTAGGTGAGATGGTTGTGGCTGTGGTTACCGAGATGTTGGTACTTGAGATGATAGTTGTATAAGACCTTTAGTAGTAGTAGTAGTAGTAGTAGTAGTAGCAGTAGTAGTAGCAGTAGTAGTAATAGTAAATGGTAGGGTATATAATTACACTGGTTTTATCTGAAAATCGTATTAATAGTGGTAGTTGTAGGTAGCGTACTGATAAGGGAATGTTGGTAGTTGTGGTAGCCAATTATAGTAGCACAGAAGGGCTCTAGGAATGTTGGTAGTTGTGGTAGCCAATTATAGTAGCACAGAAGGGCTCTAGGAATGTTGGTAGTTGTGGTAGCCAATTATAGTAGCACAGAAGGGCTCTAGGAATGTTGGTAGTTGTGGTAGCCAATTATAGTAGCACAGAAGGGCTCTAGGAATGTTGGTAGTTGTGGTAGCCAATTATAATAGCACAGAAGGGCTCTAGGAATGTTGGTAGTTGTGGTAGCCAATTATAATAGCACAGAAGGGCTCTAGGAATGTTGGTAGTTGTGGTAGCCAATTATAATAGCACAGAAGGGCTCTAGGAATGTTGGTAGTTGTGGTAGCCAATTATAATAGCACAGAAGGGCTCTAGGAATGTTGGTAGTTGTGGTAGCCAATTATAATAGCACAGAAGGGCTCTAGGAATGTTGGTAGTTGTGGTAGCCAATTATAGTAGCACAGAAGGGCTCTAGGAATGTTGGTAGTTGTGGTAGCCAATTATAATAGCACAGAAGGGCTCTAGGAATGTTGGTAGTTGTGGTAGCCAATTATAGTAGCACAGAAGGGCTCTAGGAATGTTGGTAGTTGTGGTAGCCAATTATAGTAGCACAGAAGGGCTCTAGGAATGTTGGTAGTTGTGGTAGCCAATTATAGTAGCACAGAAGGGCTCTAGGAATGTTGGTAGTTGTGGTAGCCAATTATAGTAGCACAGAAGGGCTCTAGGAATGTTGGTAGTTGTGGTAGCCAATTATAGTAGCACAGAAGGGCTCTAGGAATGTTGGTAGTTGTGGTAGCCAATTATAGTAGCACAGAAGGGCTCTAGGAATGTTGGTAGTTGTGGTAGCCAATTATAGTAGCACAGAAGGGCTCTAGGAATGTTGGTAGTTGTGGTAGCCAATTATAGTAGCACAGAAGGGCTCTAGGAATGTTGGTAGTTGTGGTAGCCAATTATAGTAGCACAAAAGGGCTCTAGGAATGTTGGTAGTTGTGGTAGACGAATAAATAACAATGAAACTAGTCACAGGTATCCAGAAATGTTGGTAGTTGTGGTAGTTGAGAATGTAAGAGGTAAAGGAATGGTTGTAGCAATGTTGGTAGCTATGAGTGTAGTTAAATGGTACGCGGATAAACCTAGCAATGTTGGTAGTTGTGGTAGTTCAGTATGGTAGGTGTAGGTATCTGGTAATGTTGGTAGCTGTGGTAGGTGACAAGGTAACAGTGAAGGTATCCTATCCAGCAATGTTGGTAGTTGTGGTGGCTGTCTGGAAACACTGGAATTATTTACAGAATTGTGGTAGTTGTGGTAGATACGAATTGTGGTAGTTGTGGTAGATACGAATTGTGGTAGTTGTGGTAGATACGAATTGTGGTAGTTGTGGTAGATGCGAATTGTGGTAGTTGTGGTAGATACGAATTGTGGTAGTTGTGGTAGATACGAATTGTGGTAGTTGTGGTAGATACGAATTGTGGTAGTTGTGGTGGATACAAATTGTGGCAGTTGTGGTGGATACGAATTGTGGTAGTTGTGGTAGATACGAATTGTGGTAGTTGTGGTAGATACGAATTGTGGTAGTTGTGGTAGATACGAATTGTGGTAGTTGTGGTAGATACGAATAGTGGTAGTTTCAAATATCTATCCATATGCAATAGTGAGCTGCAACAGATGAACACTAAAATATGATGCTAGTCACGAAGAAGTGCCATGAAAAGGATGTAGAGTCATATGGTAGCATTAATCCTACCACTGAGATACGTGAAATAAGCAACAAAAGAACGAAAATCCGGGCCAGGTTAACGTGAAAGTACTATAGGATTCTTGCCTTCTTCCCTACCAAGTTCCTCTCTTCAGCTGAATAAAATCGTCTGGTAGCACGAAAAATCGTCCCTCAGAATTAAAATAAAAACGTGACATGAAAAAATCGTGTCAAAATGAGAGTAAAAACGTAAATAAAATCGTCTGGTAGAATGAAAAAATCGTCTGGTAATATGAAAAATAAAAATCTATTATGAAAAATGAAAAACGTCTGGATGAATGAAAAAATCGTCTGGTAAAATGAAAAATAAAAATAAAAATCGTCAGGCAGCATGAAAAGAATCGTCTGGCAGCATGAAAAATAAAAATAGTCTGGTAGAATGAAACACTAGTCTGGCAAAGTAAAAAAAAATCGCCTAGCTGAATAAAAAAACTCATCTGGTAGCATAAAAAAGCAATAAAATCTTAGAAATCGTCTGGTAGCATAAAAAAAAGCATTAGCATTAAAAATCTATCTATCTATCTATTGCCAGACGCCTCAATCCCGTTTGGGGTGGCCACAAACAAATCGCCTCCAAGTCGCCCTGTCCCCCGCCATTTCACTCCCCTGCTCCCAGCTCACACCCCCCTCTCTGATATACCTCTCCACCCCATCCCTCCATCTCATCCTCGGCCTCCCCCTCCCTCTTTCCCCCTCCACCTCACTCACATACACTCTCTTCGTCAGTCTTTCACCCTCCATCCTCTCCACATGGCCAAACCACCTCAGTGTGTTCCTCATAACGCTTCCTATCACATCCACATCAACACCACAACGCTCCTTTATATCCTCATTCGTCAGCCTGTCTCTCCATGTGACTCCACAGGCTCCTCTTAAATAACTCATTTCCACTGCTCTCACTCTTGACTTGTGTCCTTCCAACAACGTCCAAATAGACATAAATGATTACTTAACATATGGAGAAGCATCAGCAAGAGGACACGGCAAAAAACTGCATAAGAAGAGAGGTGATAAAGACGTAAGGAAATTCAGTTTCCCAAACAGAGCAATTGATCAATGGAATGCACTACCGAACGAAATAGTGTGTGCCAAAACAATTCACAAATTTAAGGATATGTACGATAAATATGGTTTAAGACACGGGACAGTACGAGCTTGACTCATTCCTGTAAAGATACAATTAGGTAAGAACACACACAAAGTTATGTGTACACAGAACAGGCGAAACTTGGAATGTGAAATCCGTAGACTTTCAGATAGCCAAATTTCTTAGCGAATTTATAGCCGATCGAAAGTTAGGTTAGGTCACTTTGGGCAGGGTTTGGTCTGATTAGGTAATTTTTGGTTGGGTTGGCTTCAGTTCGACTAGATATAGACGGATTAGGTTAGACTGCTTTAGAATACGTCGGTTTTGATAGGTTTTGGGTTGGGTTTAATTTGGTTGGGTTAGGCTGGGTTAGGTTCGGTTGGATTAGGTCATTTTAGGCTTGACTGGTTGGGTTAGGTCGGGTATGGTATGGTTAAGTGAGACTGGGTAGGATTAGGTAGGGTTAGATGCGGTTAGGCTGCTTCAAAATAGGTTATGTTAAGTATGGGGAGGTTACGTGAGATTGTGAGGTTAAATACAATTAGACTGGGTTAGGTGAGGTTAAGCTAGATTAGGTTGGGTTGATTTAAGTTGGATTAGGTCATTCGAGGTTAGGCAGGGTTTAATTCGTGTGAGTCTGGGGAAATAGCAGTCAGATCGATTATTTTCTGGTTAGGAGGGCCGATAGGAGGTTAGTGAGGGATGTTAAAGTTATAGGAAGTGAGGAGTGTGTGCAGCAGCACAAACTATTGATTTGTGATATGGTGCTTAAAGAACAAGTGATGAAAAAGAGGACTTATGGACCTAGGAGGAAAATATGGAAGCTGAAAAACCAAGTAATAAGGGATGCCTTCTATAGTGAGTTGAGGAGAGTGGTGGTTGAACAGGGAGCTGTAGACAGAGGCGTTAATGAACAGTACAGAGCCCTCAAGAACAATTTCTTGAGAGTTACTGATGTAACATGCGGCTGGACAAGAGGACCACCAAGACATAAAGTAACTTGGTGGTGGGATGAGGGTGTAGAAGCTGCAATTAGGGAGAAAAGAAGGCTTTTCCGGGTATGGAAGAAGGGTGGTAGCAAAGAGGAATATTTGGCTGCCAAGCGTAAGGCTAGGAGAGAGGTATACAGGGCAAAGTCTGAGTCACAGAGACAATTACTTGATAACCTAAATCATGGGGAAAGGAAAAATATATTTAGGGTGGCAGGTCAGGTCTATCTATCTATCTATTGCCAGACGCCTCAATCCCGTTTGGGGTGGCCACAAACAAATCGCCTCCAAGTCGCCCTGTCCCCCGCCATTTCACTCCCCTGCTCCCAACTCACACCCCCCTCTCTCATATACCTCTCCACCCCATCCCTCCATCTCATCCTCGGCCTCCCCCTCCCTCTTTCCCCCTCCACCTCACTCACATATACTCTCTTCGTCAGTCTTTCACCCTCCATCCTCTCCACATGGCCAAACCACCTCAGTGTGTTCCTCATAACGCTTCCTATCACATCCACATCAACACCACAACGCTCCTTTATATCCTCATTCGTCAGCCTGTCTCTCCATGTGACTCCACAGGCTCCTCTTAAATAACTCATTTCCACTGCTCTCACTCTTGTGTCCTTCCAACAACGTCCAAGCTTCACTTCCGTACCGGTACGTTAGAGTTGGTATCACAATACTGTCATGATAGTAACTTTTTCACTTCCATGCTCACTTCCCTGTTTCTTATCACTGCTTTCAAAGAACCAGCAACCTTTCTTCCCTGCTGTACCCTTTCAAGCACTTCACCCTCCAAACCTTCATCCTTACTCATCACACTACCCAAGTACTTAAACGTACTCACATTTTCCAATTCCTCACCATCCAACCTCGCTGTACATTCACTGACTTCACCTCTCTCAAAGACCATCACTTTACTCTTCCCTACATTCACCTTTAGATTCCGTTTCTTACACACTCTCTCAAACTCATCCACCAAGCCTTGCAGCTCCCCTTCGTCTTCACTGAACAACACAGTATCATCTGCAAACAACAGTACAGGGAGTTTCCAGACACTACCCTCTCTCACCGGGCCACTCCAACATCCACTGCCATACCTTGTACCTCTTATATTACCCCTTCCATGTACAGATTAAACAACCATGGAGACATGACACATCCCTGTTTCAACCCAACCTTCAAAGAGAAAAATTCACTCAGTTCACCATCCACACGCACTGCAGCCTTAGCACCGTCATACATATTCTTCACAGCATTCAACAACTTCCCATCTACTCCATATATTCTTAATACTTTCCACAATCCTTGTCTATCCACCCTGTCATATGCTTTCTCCAAATCCATGAAAGCCGCATACAACTTCTTTCCCTTCTCTAGAAACTTTTCCACTCAAGATCTGAGAATGAATATCTGATCTACACAACCTCTTCCCTCCCTAAAGCCTCCCTGTTCTTCTCCAACTAATTTCTCTGTTCTTTCTCTAACTCTGTCAATAAGTATCCCACCATACACTTTAAAATAATAATAAAATCGTCTGTTAGCATCAAGAAGAAAAATACATGTCGTCAGCGTAATGGCAGAGACAATTTGTTTACTCGTGCCATTATTAAGCACGAATGAAACTCCACACTTCCATGTTCCTCTTTTATTTTCTCACAATTATCCAATATATTCAATTCTAACTTCAAAAACAATTAATAAGGCGAGAAATAAAGCGTTACTGATAAAATTAAAGAACGTATGAAACTTCCACACACTTCCATTTTCTAATACATTCAACTTCTAACCTAAATCAGGCAAATATGTGAAAAAGGGGTAATTTTAGTAACTTCAGCCATTTTAGGTTTGTATGAAACTCACTGGCACTTCAAAGCATCTAACCTTGACCTTTTATATCTTTTATTTCTCCAATATATTCAATTTCTAACTGTAAACTCAAATAATAACATAGAAAATAAAAAAAGAATAAACAATAATTTACTTAGGTGTATCAGGTGTTGAAATCACTTGGTCCAATAACTTCCTCGCCTTTTCCTTCTTCTCTAGCTGTAGTTTGTAATGTTCTTGTATCCACCGTCCTCTCCGGTTTACAGCGTACCATGTATCAACCTCAGGAAGTAGTTACAAAGGCTTGATTTTGAAGATCTACGTATTTAGGTGAAGCACTAGAATGCACAATACACCCTCCTCGCATCGGAAAGGTTACTGAGGTGTGGCGTAGTAGCAGCGTTATCATCGCATTCACAAACACTGCTACACCTGCTCTCAAAAACCGCTAGAGTGTCGCTAAGCTTTAAAATTTCCAAGATGCTGTATTGTCTTAAATCGTGCTTAGCTATTAAAAGTGTCTAAAATTGTGAGAAAACTATCTAAAGCGCTATATTTCCTGCTTCTATGCGTGAATACTAATTGCTAAGTGGTGATCAGCTAGCGGAAAAAGCTAACTTGATAACTCTACATACACTCGTCCCCAAGGGCTGGAAGCCTTCTCTGATCTTCCCCTCCCCCTCCGCCGTCCTGTCCCTCTCCTTCCCCTCCTCCCTCATTTCCTTTCCCTCCCTCTTCCTCCACCCCCACCTCTCTCTCTCTCTCCAGCCAAACAACTGAGGACCTTGATGGAACATTGACGTTGCGTGTTGTATACTAGGCCATTAATTCTCTCTCTCTCTCTCTCTCTCTCTCTCTCTCTCTCTCTCTCTCTCTCTCATGCTAACCCAGGGTTCTGATACAGCATAATCCGTCATTCTTATCTGAGTTCTAGATATGGTAACTTCCCTCCTCCTCTCTTTCTCTCTCTCTCTCTCTCTCAACATGTGCTATTTCTAAAGCCTGCTATTTACTGTATAATAATTATGTATCAGTCAATCGATGTTATGGAGAGAGAGAGAGAGAGAGAGAGAGAGAGAGAGAGAGAGAGAGAAAAGACGTCTCCAAGATGTATGTCTGTCTGTCTCTCTGTCTCCACGTCACTCGGTCCCCTGCCATCAAGCCTTCCTCTCTTCAACTCACACCACCCTCTCTCACACACATTTCCATCCCTTCCTCAGTCTCCCCCTCCATCACAACACACTCCCAGTCAATCATTGTCCATTTCCTCAGTCCCATCCTTCCATCTTATCCTCAGACTCCACCTCACTCACATACATCTCTCCTAGTCAGTTTCTCGTTCTCCATTCTCTCCACATGGCCAAAGCATCTCAAGGTATTGTACTTCTAACGCTTTCCGGCACATCCACATCAGCACCACATCGCTCCCTCACTTCCTCATTTGTCAGTCTGTCTCTCCACGTAACTCCACATCCACATCAGCACCACATCGCTCCTTCACTTCCTCATTTGTCTGTCTGTTTCTCCACGTAACTCCACATCCACATCAACACCACAACACTCCCTCACTTCCTCATTAGTCTGTTTTTCCACGTAACTCCACATCAACACCACATCGCTCCCTCACTTCCTCATTTGTCTGTCTGTCTCTCCATCATCATCATCATCATCATCACGGTTCAGGGACAATTCGCTGTCAGGACGATTCGCCGTCACTACCACTACTATTACTACTACTGCTACTACTACTACTACTACTATTACTACTACTACTACCAAAACCACTATTACAGCTACTAGTATTACATCTATTACTGCTACTGCTTCTACTACTACTACTACTACTACTACTACTACTGTTGCTACTGCTAATACTACCACCACTACTGCTGCTAACTACTACTGCTACTACTACTGCTGCTGCTGCTACCACCACTACTGCTACTATTACTACTACTACAACTACTACTACTACTACTACCTTTGCTACTGCTACTACTACCAGCATCACAACCACCATCACCACCACCACCATTACCACTACTTACGGGATAGACAGATAGATAGATACGGATCATATTAAAGATAGACGGTAAGGATGGAGTGAGGTGAGGTCGAGAAAGCAAGAGAAACCTGATAGAAGAGGAAACCAGGCAATAAATATTAATAATAATAATAATAATAATAATAATCTATCTATCTATCTATTGCCAGACGCCTTAATCCCGTTCGGGGTGGCCACAAACAAATCGCCTCCACGTCGCCCTGTCCCTCGCCATTTCACTGCCCTGCTCTCAACTCACACTCCCCTCTCTCACATACCTCTCCACCCCATCCCTCCATCTCATAATAATAATAATAATAATAATAATAATAACAATAATAATAATAATGATAATAATAATAATAATAATAATAATAATAATAATAATAATAGGGGCGTGGAAGAAGTTGAGAGGCGGAAGAGAGAGTTATATGTAGAAAGAAAGAGAGAGGTGAAAAGTTTATAGTATGAAAGAGTAAGGAGAGTGTGGATGAGGAATTTGGAAGGAATTTGAGTGTAAAGTGGAGGGACTGTGAGAAAATGTTCTGGAAAGAGGTGAAGAGAGTAAGATAGGGTGGCAGTGAAGTTAGTAGAGCAGTGAAAGATGAAAATGGTAGATTACTATAGTCACGAAGAAGTGCCATGAAAAGGATGTAGAGTCGTATGGTAGCATTAATCCTACCACTGAGCTACGTGAAATAAGCAACAAAAGGACGAAAATCCGGGCCAGGTTAACGTGAAAGTACTATAGGATTTTTGCCTTCTTCCCTACCAAGTTCCTCTCTTCAGCTGAATAAAATCGTCTGGTAGCATGAAAAATCGTCCGTCAGAATTAAAATAAAAACGTGACATGAAAAAATCGTGTTAAAATGAGAGTAAAAACGTAAATAAAATCGTCTGGGAGAATGAAAAAATCGTCTGGTAATATGAAAAATAAAAATCTATTATGAAAAATGAAAAACGCCTGGATGAATGAAAAAATCGTCTGGAAAAATGAAAAAATCGTCTGGTAAAATGAAAAATAAAAATAAAAATCGTCGGGCAGCATGAAAAATAAAAATAGTCTGGTAGAATGAAACACTAGTCTGGCAAAGTAAAAAAAAATCGCCTAGCTGAATAAAAAAACTCATCTGGTAGCATAAAAAAGCAAAAAAATCTTAGAAATCGTCTTGTAGCATTAAAAATCTATATATCTATCTATTGCCAGACGCCTCAATCCCCTTTGGGGTGGCCACAAACAAATCGCCTCCAAGTCGCCCTGTCCCCCGCCATTTCACTCCCCTGCTCCCAGCTCACACCCTCCTCTCTGATATACCTCTCCACCCCATCCCTCCATCTCATCCTCGGCCTCCCCCTCCCTCTTTCCCCCTCCACCTCACTCACATACACTCTCTTCGTCAGTCTTTCACCCTCCATCCTCTCCACATGGCCAAACCACCTCAATGTGTTCCTCATAACGCTTCCTATCACATCCATATCAACACCACAACGCTCCTTTATATCCTCATTCGTCAGCCTGTCTCTCCATGTGACTCCACAGGCTCCTCTTAAATAACTCATTTCCACTGCTCTCACTCTTGACTTGTGTCCTTCCAACAACGTCCAAATAGACATAAATGATTACTTAACATATGGAGAAGCATCAGCAAGAGGACACTGCAAAAAACTGCATAAGAAGAGAGGTGATAAAGACGTAAGGAAATTCAGTTTCCCAAACAGAGCAATTGATCAATGGAATGCACTACCGAATGAAAGTGTGTGCCAAAACAATTCACAAATTTAAGGATATGTACGATAATTAAGACACGGGACAGTACGAGCTTGACTCATTCCTGTATAGATACAATTAGGTAAGAACAATTAGGTAAGAACACACACAAAGTTATACGTGAACACAGAACAGGCGAAACTTGGAATGTGAAATCCGTAGACTTTCAGATAGCAAAATTTCTTCGCGAATTTATAGCCGATCGAAAGTTAGGTTAGGTCACTTTGGGCAGGGTTTGGTCTGATTAGGTAATTTTTGGTTGGGTTGGCTTCAGTTCGACTAGATATAGACGGATTAGGTTAGATTGCTTTAGAATACGTCGGTTTTGATAGGTTTTGGGTTGGGTTTTATTTGGTTGGGTTAGGCTGGGTTAGGTTCGGTTGGATTAGGTCATTTTAGGCTTGACTGGTTGGGTTAGGTCGGGTATGGTATGGTTAAGTGAGACTGGGTAGGATTAGGTAGGGTTAGATGCGGTTAGGCTGCTTCAAAATAGGTTATGTTAAGTATGGGGAGGTTACGTGAGATTGTGAGGTTAAATACAATTAGACTGGGTTAGGTGAGGTTAAGCTAGATTAGGTTGGGTTGATTTAAGTTGGATTAGGTCATTCGAGGTTAGGCAGGGTTTAATTCGTGTGAGTCTGGGGAAATAGCAGTCAGATAGATTATTTTCTGGTTAGGAGGGCCGATAGGAGGTTAGTGAGGGATGTTAAAGTTATACGAAGTGAGGAGTGTGTGCAGCAGCACAAACTATTGATTTGTGATATGGAGCTTTACGAACAAGTGATGAAAAAGAGGACTTATGGACCTAGGAGGAAAATATGGAAGCTGAAAAACCAAGTAGTAAGGGATGCCTTCTATAGCGAGTTGAGGAGAGTGGTGGTTGAAGAGGGAGCTGTAGACAGAGGCGTTAATGAACAGTACAGAGCCCTCAAGAACAATTTCTTGAGAGTTACTGATGTAACATGCAGCTGGACAAGAGGACCACCAAGACATAAAGTAACTTGGTGGTGGGATGAGGGTGTAGAAGCTGTAATTAAGGAGAAAAGAAGGCTTTTCCGGGAATGGAAGAAGGGTGGTAGCAAAGAGGAATATTTGGCTGCCAAGCGTAGGGCTAGGAGAGGGGTATACAGGGCAAAGTGAAGGGAGAAAAAGTGAGCAGATGGAGAGAACACTTTAAGGAATTGTTGAACACAGAGAATGGAAGTAATGCAATTATAAGTGGCTGGGGAATGGCTGGGAGAAGGAGGGAGGTGAGAAGACAGGAAGAAATCAGTGGGATAGAAGTTGGGGAAGCAATGAAGAAAGTTAAATTGGGGAAAGCCCCAGGAATGATGGAGTGTGTGGTGAAATGCTGAAGCACGGGGAATAGATAGTAGTAGAATGGATGCGGAAGATGTGCAGATTGGCCTGGGAGGAAGGTAGAGTCCCGGAGGATTGGAAGTCAGGTATAATTATTCCCTTGTGCAAAGGAAAAGGGGAAAAAGAAGCGTGTGGTAATCATAGGGGCATTTGTCTTCTTAGGGTAATAGGAAAAGTGTATGGTGGGATACTTGCTGACAGAGTTAGGGAAAGAACAGAGGAATTAGTTGGAGAAGAACAGGAAGGTTTTAGGAAGGGAAGAGGTTGTGTAGATCAGATAATCATTCATGGATCTTTAGTGGAAGTGTTTCTAGAGAAGGGAAAGAAGTTGTATGCGGCCTTAATGGATTTGGAGAAAGCATATGACAGGGTGGATAGACAATGATTGTGGAAAGGATTAAGAATATATGGAGTAGATGGGAAGTTGTCGAATGCTGTGAAGAGTATGTATGACGGTGCTTAGGCTGCATTGCGTGTGGATGGTGAACTGAGTGAATTTTTCTCTTTGAAGGTTGGGTTGAAACAGGGATGTGTCATGTCTCCTTGGTTGTTCAATCTGTACATGGAAGGGGTAATATAAGAGATACAAGGTAGGGTAGTGGATGTTGGAGTGGCCCGGTGAGAGAGGGTAGTGTCTGGAAACTCCCGGTACTGTTGTTTGCAGATGATACTGTGTTGTGTTGTTAAGATGAAGGGGAGCTGCAAGGCTTGGTGGATGAGTTTGGGAGAGTGTGTAAGAAACGGAATCTAAAGGTGAATGTAAGGAAGAGTAAAGTGATGGTCTTTGAGAGGGGTGAAGTCAGTGAATGTAGAGTGAGGTTGGATGGTGAGGAAATGGAAAATGTGAGTACGTTTAAGTACTTGGGGAGTGTGATGAGTAAGGATGGAAGTTTGGAGGGTGAAGTGCTTGAAAGGGTACAACAAGGGTGAAAGGTTGCTGGTTCCTTGAAAGCAGTGATAAGAAACAGGGAAGTGAGCATGGAAGTGAAAAAGTTACTACATGACAGTATTGTGATACCAACTCTAACGTATGGAAATGAAGCTTGGATATTGTTGGAAGGACACAAGTCAAGAGTGAGAGCAGTGGAAATGAGTTATTTAAGAGGAGCCTGTGGAGTCACATAGAGAGACAGGCTGACAAATGAGGATATAAAGGAGCGTTGTGGTGTTGATGTGGATGTGATAGGAAGCGTTATGAGGAACACACTGAGGTGCTTTGGCCACATGAAGAGGATGGAGGGTGAGAGACTGACGAGGAGAGTGTATGTGAGTGAGGTGGAGGGGGGGAGATGGAAGGGAAGGCCGAGGATGAGATGGAGGGATGGAGTGGAGAGGTATATGAGAGAGGGGTGTGTGAGTTGGGAGCAGGGCAGTGAAATGGCGGGGGATAGGGAGACGTGGAGTCGATTTGTTAGTGTACACCCCATAAGGGGTTAAGGCATCTAGCAGTAGATAGATAGAAGATAGACAGCTAAGGATGGAGTGAGGTAGGGTCGAGAAAGCAAGAGAAACCTGATAGAAGAGGAAACCAGGCAATTAATAATAATAATAATAATAATAATAATAATAATAATAATAATAACCATCCATCCATCCATCATCCAATCCTATTGCCCCATGGGCAGCGTAGGAACCCGAGGCTAGGCAGTTAGTACCGACATTTAAGATGAGAGTGAATAATAATAATAATAATAATAATAATAATAATAACAAAAATAAAACATAATCACTCTGATTAGAAGAACATTAGGCTGTGGTGAAATTGATAAAGATGATAGTTACCAAAATAACGATGGCTGTTATATTAAAAAAAAAAATCTCTGGTGATAATGGTGCACAAATCAGAATTCTTCGATGGCAGAGGATCATAAATCTTTGAAAACAGTCCAACTTTTGTAATCACGACCAATTTGGAAGGGTTACCCATAAAATAGATCAGTTTTCTGTCATTCTCGTCCGGGCAACATAGAAAATGGTAGAAATTGTGCTATCATTATTAACTTCATCATTTGTTTCTTTCTCTTTTAACTTACTCCTGCTTCTGATTTCCCTCGATTTTATTTACCTCTCCTGCTGAAGGGGTTAATGAAAGCTGTACAGTACCTAACTCCGGTTCGAAAAAAGCTGAATAAAATCTAGAAATAAATGAGTAAATAAATAATTAGAGAAACAAAATAAAACAAATATTCTGGACTGAAGAAGTGAACAGCGTTGTTGTTGTTGTTGTTGTTGTGTTTATCTCTGGTATTGTGTTTTTTTGCTACTGCTGCTGTTGTTCCAGGCTTATCTGAAACGTGACTCTGGTGGATTGCAGGATTACGTTGCCCTTCTCCAGTCTTCTCCGATGGGCCACAGTCTTCCTTTTGGGGGAGAGAGAAGTAGGTGAGGGATTCTTGTATAATAATCAAGCAGTTATGCCGCCTGGTTATATCAAGGCCACCACATGAAAGCGCCCGTCTCCAGCACTACATAGGCTACTTGCCCTATGTAGCACAAAAAGGTTTTTAGGTACACATTAAATATCACACACACACACACACACACACACACACGGTAGTAATAGGAGAAGGATGTCGTGCCTGCAGATCTAAATAGAGGAACCATATCTTCTCGAGGATTGGCACAGCCAGCATAAATATCCATAATTAGTATATGAAATTAAAGAAAATTACAGACATTATATATATATATACTGTATATATATATATATATATATATATATATATATATATATATATATATATATATATATATATATATATATATATATTAACTTACATTCTATATTCACCATTTAATACAAACCCCAACATTCTGGGGAACGTTGTCGTTGAAAGCCAAACTGGAAGGGCACCACTGAGCTCTGTACGAGTAGATGGAGTGTGTTTGCCACGCACGGCTCAATGTGAGCGGTGAAGCCACTGCACGGCTTCGAAAGCCGCCGTTGTACTCCCATCTAATCCATACACGCGCGCGTATACACGTGAAATGAGCACTGAAGAATGGAGTTGTTTTTCCGTGTTATCTGAAAATTGGCACATCGACAGTAACCCTCTAGAAGACATGGCACACCAAGTGAAATCCCTGAGTGATGCCTTTAAGGGAGGTTAAATGGGAAGCAATTGTATCAAAGGGTTAATATGATCACTTTAGAAAAGTTGAAAACCGAGTGCAGTTTCTATATCATTTACCGGACGGCAGCCATTGTAACGTCACTCGATAGCCCTCCACTTCTCACAAGTCATCACGTTAAGCAATTTTTTATTTCGCTGACCGGCTGCCTCTGAGGTCGGGTCAAAGGTCGCGATGTACACTCAAATTTCAGGTGATCTGCACGTTATACTGTCGTATGTTGTTGATCTCTTCTGTGTTTTGAGTGCTTGTGAGCATATTTACCCTCTCAGGCACAGGTGGTTTGAGTCGTTAGATTGTTAAACAACCTGTAAGTGCACCATGACACGAATCGGGTATATATATATATATATATATATATATATATATATATATATAAATATATATATATATATATATATATATATATGACACACATAGGCGGAAAACTTGTGTCCTCCTTTGTTTGACACGATGTGCGTCATGGTGCATTGTACAGGATGGTATTTAATGATCTTTAGGAGCACAAACAACAGTTAGATACTTTGAAAAACTCGCAAACACAGAAGGAAAGTATAAGTTTCATAATGGCCACCACTTTATAGAACATTTTAGAACAATTATTAAAATAGATATGGCTAACACAGAGTCCAATGGGCACTATGTGGCCATTGTAGCTGATGTGCCCTAGAGCCCCAGTCATCATCAGGGCAGAATCTGACCTTGCTTTCCCTTAGTAAAGTTGGCTAGATGAAAGAACAGACACACCACTTATTTGTGGCCACATTGTGGGGAAGTTTCCAAGAACTGAAATTCTACCAAAGGTCCACCATGTCGCAACAATGCCTTTTACATTGCCTTAGGTACTCCATACTGCTTTGAGCCCATTTGAGAAGTGATTCAGTATGCAAAAACACAAGCTAAATACTCCTTATGCTTACTCACCAATGAAAAGTTCTCCCCCAGTCCTTGAACTGTCTGTCTGTGCAGTTGATGGCTGCACACGATGGACTAGTGCTGAATTATCTGATCCCCCAAACTCGTAAACTGTGTTCCAAGCACACTGCAGCATTATTTTACTGCGGGTACCAAGGTGACGGCCGCTTCCATTAACCGTTGCCGCATCTATGTTTATATATATCCATGAAGGGCACAGGAGGGTAAAGGAAAACACAGGTGCATAAAGGGGCAAAATTTATCACACTGAAATACAATGATAAACACAGTAAGGAAATAGGGCACTAAATGAAAAAAGGTGAACAAATACAGCAGAAGAAATATATATAGCACATAGATTCATATAATACAAGAATTACTTAACTTTGCCTTACATCTACTGAAAGAGCAAACGATCATTTTATGCAGAAATAGGAGAAAATGTTATCTTCTCGGATGTAAACAGAGGAACCGTCCCTGCTCGAAGATTAGCACCTCCAGCATAGATGTCCACACGCAGTTCTTGGTCAGCGCCACAAGAATTGCGTTTGGACAATCAAGGCCAGGAAGAGTGCGTGCGTGTGTGCGTGCAATTGTGGTAGTTGTGGTTACTTGCGATGGTGGTAGCTGTGTCGAACGGTGGTAGTTGTGGTTGCTTGAGATGGTGGTAGCAACATATGAACGTGGTAGTCGTTGTAGCATGCGATGGTTATAGAATTGGTTGCCTGCGATGGTGGTAGTTGTGATTAATCAAGATGGTGGTAGATGTGATTGCTCAAGATGGTGGTAGTTGTGGTTGCTGGCGATGGTGGTGATTGTGGTTGCTGGGGATGGTGGTGATTGTGGTTGCTGGGGATGGTGGTAGTTGTGGTTGCTGACGATGGTGATATATATAGTTGCTTGCGATGGTGGTAGTTGTGGTTGCTCTCAGTGTTGGTAGTTGCGGTTGCATGGGATGGTGGTAGTTGTTGTTGCTCTCGATGTTGGTAGCTGCTTGAGTTCGGTGGCCGTAGGGATGTGGTAGTTGTGGTTTATTGTGATGATGATGGTTATAGATGTGATATGTTGTGGTAATGATGGCAGTGGTGGTGGCAATGATGGAAGTGATGGTGGTAGTGGCGGTGGCAATAATGGTAGCTGTGGAGGCAATGATGGTGGTGATAGTGGTAGTGGTGGTGGCAATGATGGTAGTGATGGTGGTAATGGTGGTGGCAGTGATGGTAGTGATGGTAATGGTGGTAGCTGTAGTGGCAATGATGGTAGTCGTGGTAATAGTAGTAATTATAATGTAAGTAGTGGTAATGTAGTGTTCCTGGTAATAGTAGGAATGAAGGTGGAAATTGTGGTAGTAGTAGTAGGATTGGTGGTACTAGTGGTGGTGAAGGATGGTGACAGTAAGAAGTGGTGATGGTAATGTTGGTAGTGGTGAATATGGTGGTAGTGGTGGTAGGAATGGTGACAGTGGTGGTAATGTTGGTAGAAGTAGTAGTAATGATAGCAGTGATGAGGAGGTTGGTAATAGTGGTAGTCTTGGTAGTAGTGACAGGAATGGTGGTGGTGGAGATGGTAGTAGTAGTAGTAGCGGTGGTGGTGGTGGTGGTGGTGGTAGGGATGATGGTAGTGGTGGTGGAAATGGAAGTAGCAATGGTGGCAGGAATGATGGTAGGGGTGCTATGAATGGTGGTCGCAGTAGTCGCGATGGTGATCATGTTGGCAGAAGTGGTAGGAAAGGTACAGGTAATGCCAGGGATAGTCGAACGGTAGACACGGTGGTAATTGTGGTAGGGAGGTGGTAGTGGTGGCAGTGTTGGTAGCGTTCCAGTCCCTCTAGCAGAATTGGACACCAGCCACAAGCGGGGGAAGATAGGACATGTTGGCAGCCCTGAACTCGAAGCAGAAGAAGACAGTCTACAAAAAAATTATTCCAATACTTAAACGAATCCAAAAACTTTTATAAATATCCACAAGAATTTTATGAATGTACATTATAAACACAAATCCATTATGAAAATTAAAACTGATACGAAGCTAGAAAGGTATATAATATTTTTCTCAATCCTGGCCATTTTGATTTGACTGTGGATATATGAAACGAACAATATACACTATAAAAAATATATATATATATTGAGAGCGCTTTGGGTTGCGATTGTGAATATTTATTTGTGTTAAAAGTTTCTATATAATTTCTTAAACGAAGGGGATACTATTTTTTTTTTTTTTACAATATATCCGCAGCCAGGAATTTTGGAAACATGACTAAGAGCATTTGGAGGGTATTTTGAGAGAGAGAGAGAGAGAGAGAGAGAGAGAGAGAGAGAGCACATTGCTTCAATTAAGGGGGGATCGGGGAGCCTAAGAGAAAGAGAGGGAGAGAGAGCACAACTTAAACTCCCTGAAGCCTCCCTTTATATATACTGTCGTTATGTGAAGCCCGAGTAATGAGAGAGAGAGAGAGAGAGAGAACGCAGGGAACAAGAGAGGGCAAAAAGGAAGGAATACAAGAATGGAAGAATATAGGAGAGAGAGAGAGAGAGAGAGAGAGAGAGAGAGAGAGAGAGAGAGAATATAGAGTTGAGAAGAGGAAATTAGACGGAAATAGACCGATTGCGGGAGAAA
>NC_136972.1:28641276-28648776 GCF_032717465.1 Coenobita brevimanus | reverse complement strand
ACTGGAGATCATAGGCAGAAGGAAATACAGACAGAGGGAGACAGTTCCAGAGCTGACCTGTTGCATAAATGAAAGACTGGGAGTAACGGTTAACTCTTGCATTAGAGAGTTGGACAGAAAAGGGATGAGAGTTTGCTGCCAGACGGGTGCTACGCGCCCGTCGTAGAGGTGGAGGAATGCAAGCAGACAGTTCAGAGGAGCAGTGACCATTGAAGTAGCGATAGAAAAGAGATAAAGATGAATAATTACTCTCTAATTCTAGGCTACCTGTCTTCTACTGGGCAATAGTACTAAGCTAAAAGAGGCTTGGTTTGTTTCTCTGGCCAAAGATACTGAAGTGCGCTTTATACTGCATCTTTGCCACGTTTAATTCTCTTCTGTTTGCTCATATTCTTTACCTAACAGCTTAGGTATGTTTCTCTGGCCATAGATGATTCTCTTTGATATGCGTCAGGGAGGAAATTGACGGATATGTCCAAAGTGTGAAGCAGTTGCAATGGAATAGTAGGCCCCTTTTATTTATCTATTGCCTGATTTATTTATCTATTTACGAATGTACCAGGAGCAGAGACTTACTCGTTTTTTTTTTCTTTTTTTTTTTTTTAGATGTTCTTGCTGTGTCCTCAGGCTCATGTCAACCGTGAACCCGGTAAACTGCAGGCCTTTCTTCCTGATTTCATTATGCTCCTTTTTGGGGATAACAGAATGGCCGCGGAACACTTGCACAACCAAACAATAACGTCGCTCAGTTACATCAGTGCCACCGCGTGAAGGAGCGCTCTCTAGCACCGATTTTTGTCTGAATGGGTTTAACAAGGTAATATTTAGCCTCTTCCGTTTGAAAAATCCCTCCTGTGCTGGATAAAATCGTCTGACGGTAGCATGAATATAAGTGACATGTGCTTCGTCGGACCGAACAGATTAGTCATTTCGTTCATACCATCTCCAGACGATTTTATTCAGCTTAGGGGAGGCTTTTGGAACTGGAGGGGTTAGGTACAGCCCTCATTAACCCCTTCACTACGAGAGGTCTGCCCTTACCTGAATAAAATCGTTTCTTAGCAGTGGGAAAAAACTCGATTTCTTTTTACTCTAACTCGGTCTAAAATTTCCATCTCTGCATCTTGACTACTCAGATGAAAACTAGGGTATGAGGCTAGTCACGAAGAAGTGCTGTGGAAAGGATGCTGAGACGTAGTAGTAGTGCCCCAAAATTTCTCTCCCCATCTTCAGTGCTCTGTTGTATCAATTAGAATACGATGCTAGTCACGAAGAAGTGCTATGGAAAGGATGCAGAGATTATGAATTGACTTTTTCTGTTCCTGAAGTACGCGAAAAAAAATTTGAGCCAATTTAAGGTGAAAGAACTACAGGAAATACGAGTACATTAGTCTCTCTCTCTCTCTCCATCTAAGTGCCACAACCCCCCCCCCCCATGCTCGTGTTGTCGATACGCATAAATGTAGGAGCATATTAAACTTTTGAAGGAAAAATGAGAGAGAGAGAGAGAGAGAGAGAGAGAGAGAGAGAGAGAGAGCATCCAAGATATTCTAGAAGAAGGATTAGACTTCTTTTTTTTATGCGAGGAAGGAACCAAAGGCTAGGAGCCCGCAATTATAGTTCCTTCCAAGAGAGAGAGAAAAAAAAACAATACAAAAGAGAGCCAAATTCAAGATCCGTTCATTTCGAGATGCCTGGATACACTGAGTTTGAAAGACTGGAGGTCATAGGAAGTAGGAAATACAGACAAAGGGAAACAGTTCCAGAGGTAACCTGTTGCATAAATGAAGGACTGGGAGTAACGGTTAACTCTTGCATTAAAGTTTTGTGTGTGTGTGTGTGTGTGTGTGTGTGTGTGTGTGTGTGTGTGTGTGTGTGTGTGTGTGTGTGTGTGTGTGTGTGTGTGTGTGTGTGTGTGTGTTCGACTCTGGGCATAGGCTTCACAGCCTGCTATCAAGGCCCAGCAGTCCTCCTACATATCATACACCTCTACATGTCACCACTTCGGCGCTAACACCCACCGTCCATATTGAATACATGCTAGGGCTGTCTCATACAGGACTTGTGTACTGGTATTAGCGGGGGTATTTTTACGACATGTCGGCGGGTCTTCTGGTAGATCAGTAAAGCTTGATTTAATGACATTCAAATCCTTAAGTTTGCTGCTAGACAGGTGCTACGCACCCGTCGTAGAGTTGGAGGGATGCAAGCAGACAGTTCAGAGGAGCAGTGACCATGGTAGTAACGATAGAAAAGAGATAAAGCTGCAACAGTGCGGCGAAGAGACAGAGGTTGAAGGGAGCCAGTAAGAGGAGGAGAGTTAATGAGAAGAAAGGCCTTTGACTCCACCCTATTGAGAAGAGCTGTATGTGGGAAGCCTCCCCACACATGAGAGTTGTACTCTACACAGGGGCGAATAAAGTGTATAAAGTCAACAACTGTGCAGGGATAAAGAACTTACGGAGTCGTCTCAGCACACCTAATCTCTTGGAAGCAGATATTACAAGAGATGTAATATGACCTTTCCAAGATAAATCCCGAGTGAATGAAACCTCAAGCATGTTCAAGGATGGTGCAGGATTAAGCTGAATATTATTAAACATTAGTGGGTATACCTGTGGAAGATTTTGTAGGGTTAATAGGTGTAAGAACTGAGTCTTAGATGCATTAAAAACAACCATATTATTTTTACCCCAGTCAGAGATACGAGCCAAGTCAGACATTAGGTGTGCCATAGCCTCATCCCTTGTTTGTTGAAGTAACTGCTGAGATGGACGTTGCGGGAACCGAATGGAAAAGTGAAGGGTGGAGTCATCAGCGTACGAGTGGATAGGGTTAGATGTACAGCTTAGAAGGTCATTGATGAATAAAAGGATGAGAGTTGGTGATAGAACAGAGCCCTGAGGAACACCACTGTTAATAGATCTAGGAGAAAAACGATGGCCGTCTACAACAGCGGCTACAGAACGACCAGAAAGGAAGCTAGCGATGAAGGCACAGATAGAAGGATAGAAACCGTAAGAGGGCAGTTTGGAAATTAAAGATTTATGCCAGACTCGATCGAAAGCCTTTGAGTTGTCAAGTGCGATGGTAAAGCTTTCGCCAAAGTCCCGAAAGGAGGATGACCAGGAGTCTGAAAGGTAGGTGAGACTAGACTAAAGGACTGAATTCTAGGTGAGATCAAATGGAAGAGTGCAGACTGGAGAGTGAACCGGCATCTTACAGGTCACGGGTTCGATTCCCGGCTGAACCTTGAGATATTTTGGGGTTTCTCTTTTTCTTTCTCCCTTTTTAGCTCTAGTTTGTTCGTAGCTAGACCTGAATTAGTAACCTGGAATATTAATTAGATGGTTGCGTGTATGGGGGGAGGCTGAGACAAGCTTTCTTCCTCTCTCTCTCTCTCTCTCACACACACACACACACACACACACACACACACACATACACGCACAACCTACCTGGGTGGCTGATGGGCGAGGAATGAAGGGACAGGTGTGTGATCCCCCCTTTATATACACCTGGGCATGGGGGTCAGTCGTTGCCATGGTTACAGCATCACCAAAACACAGACGCCACGCTCCTTCATTAGGCTCCTATCTACCCCGCTGTCTATCTGCCTGTCTATGAATCTATCTACCTAGCTCTCCCTGTCTATGTGGAGTATATATCTATTTAATTGCTTATCTATATGTCTGTCTGTCTGTAAGTCTCATTTCTACGTGTATTATACCGTATCTACCTCTCCCTCTCAGTCTCTATCAATCTATCTATGTCTATCTATCTATCTGTCTACTTATGCTTCTATCTATCATGTTTATCTATAAATTATGTCTCCATATGTTTACATATATCTCTTTCAACTTTACTCTTTGCTATCCATCTATCTGTCTCTTCATCTATCTCTCTCTCTATCTATCTATCTATCCCTGTCCTCACCTATCACCAGAGCATTCCGCCTTCCCTGATTTAACGTGCCTGTTTATCTATCTATTTCAGGCATCTATCTATCTGTCTATCTCTTTACCCACCTACGAATCAGTCTGTTTCCTTACTTTCTTCACTAGCTTTCATTTTCAATACAAGTCATGAAGAAGAGGTGTGTGTGTGTGTGTGTGTGTGTGTGTGTGTGTGTGTGTGTGTGTGTGTGTGTGTGTGTGTGTGTGTGTGTGTGTGTGTGTGTGTGTGTGTGTGTGTGTGTGTGTGTGTGTGTGTGTGTGTGTGTGTGTGTATCTCGTAATGATGGGGTTAATGAAGACTATATTAAACGCACCCAGAAAATTATAGTGTGTGTGTGTGTGTGTGTGTGTGTGTGTGTGTGTGTGTGTGTGTGTGTGTGTGTGTGTGTGTGTGTGTATCTCGTAATATCATCGTGGATTTGGCGAATATCCGTAACCTCTTTCAGTTCAGGTGATGGCCAGGTGTAGTCAGACTGGAGGCTTGATTTGACTAGTAACCAAGGAGACTCATTCGCCCCTCGTCCCCAAATATCTTATAGGACTCCATGCAACGAGGAATTAGCACAAAAGAGACGGGATTTTGCCCAGTTCCGTCACATGAAGACAGACTATCTAATGTAAAGGTGGTATTGAAGTCTCTATCTATCTATCTATCTGTCTATATCTATCTATCTAACTGTCTATCTACATATCTATCTATCTACTATCTGTCTGTCTATTTATTTATCTATCTATCTGTCTATCTATCTATCTATTTATCTATCTATCAGTCTATCTATCTATCTATCTATCTATCTATCCCCGCAGTTCTTAAAGTTACTCCAAAACATATAATTTTGTCTCTAAATAACAGGAAAAAAGAATAAAAATAAGTCGCCTAAGGGAAGGAGTTAAGAACAGGAGAGAACCGAGTCTCCATCCTTGTGGCAGATCAGTTAATGTATATTTTTATGTATCTATCTGTCTATCTATCTATCTATCTATCTACCCATCCACCTACTCACCTATCTATCTATCTGTCTATCTAACTTTTCCCTCGTATCTGCCTATCTATCTATTTGTATCTATCTACCTACCTGCCAGTCTATCTATCTATCTGTCTATCTATCTATCTATCTATTAATCTACCTCCGATATTGTCACCTAGTTCCTTGAAGTACTCTCTCTCTCTCTCTCTCTCTCTCTCTCTCTCTCTCTCTCTCTCTCCTTAATTAATAAGGAATTTAATCAACACGGATAATAATGATAAAAAATTGATTAACTGAGAGAGAGAGGGAGGGAGGGAGGGAGGGAGGGAGGAGGGAGATAAATTACGAGGGGGAGGGAGGGGGGAAAGGAGGAGGGGGGAGAGAGTGGAGGGAAAGAGAGAGGTAACAGAATGAAGAAGAAAATAATAATAATAATAATAATAAAAATAATAATAATAATAATAATAATAATAATAATAATAATATAAATAAAGAATATAATGAAGTAGAAAAGAAGAAGAAAAGAGAGAGAGAGAGAGAGAGAGAGAGAGAGAGAGAGAGAGAGAGAGAGAGAGATCCTTCACATTGTTCCCTTAATTTTGGTAGAATTTTCAGTTAATGACTCTCCTCGTCCTCCCTCCCTCCCTCCCTCCCTCCCTCCCTCCCTCCCTCCCTCTCTCTCTCTCTCTCTCTCTCTCTCTCTCTCTCTCTCTCTCTCTTCATCATCCTACCTTCCTCACCCCATCTCATTCCCTCTCCTCTTCCTCCCTTCTTCTTACTCTTCTTCTTATCTCCTTCTCCTCTTCCTTTTCTTGTTCCTCCCCTCCCCTCCCTCCCTCTCTCTCTCTCTCTCTCTCTCTCTCCCATCCTCCCCTTTCCTCTACTCTCCCTCCTCCCTCTTCCTTCCCTCTCTGTGTCCCTCCTCCTTTCCTCCTTCCCGCTTCCCTCTCCATCTTTCCTTCATCAGCCTACCTCTTCATTCCTTCTCCTTCCCTCTTTCTCTCCCTCCCTTTCAGTCTCTCTGTTCCTCTTTCTCACTTCCTTCTCCCTCTTTCCTTCATCATCCTACTTCCCTCGTCGTTTCTCCTCCCTCCCTCCTCCCTCCCTTCCTCCATCCTCCTTTCCCTCCCTCCCTCCCTCCCTCCACCTCGCGTGCCTCCGATCAGCTGATTGGGCCAGGATCCCCAGCCAAAAATCACGTGTTCGGATTCCTCTCTTGGCTTCGGTTAACGGGTCTCATTCCAGGTAGCATAGGGGGTTTCGTAACACCCTTTTCTGAGCGATTTATTCTCCAGAGTGTTCTAAAACGTAAACCCAGCTGACTAAGGATTTAATTTGACATCCACCAAATCCGCCATCCTTCCTTTAGGGGATAGGGAGGGAGCTGAGGGATGTTTGTCTAGCCAGGTAGCTGAGTCGCCCGGTTCTATCAGTGCCACCACGTGAAGGCGTCTCAGGCACCATTCTGCATCCCTTTATTCCCTAGTACGGCAATAAAGTCAGCTCTATTGACACCGGGAATATATATCATGTGTTAAACTCTTCTGTGGCCAGTGGTTGAGAAGCAGTTTTTTTTTGTTTTTTTTTCGGAAACTAAGCAGACCAAGAGACTGAGAGAAATATAGATAAAAAAGTGATGTTCCTTTTGATCTTTCTCACTCCGGTGCACTTGGTTGTGTTACTTTCTTCACTCTCTCCGCGGTGACAGGGTGGGTAGTGTCGCTGGCTGTGTACTCGTAACTACTGTCTGGTCAGCGCCACTGGACTCAGGTGTGCATCCAGGTATTGTGGGCTGGTAGGTAAAGGGCAGGTAAGTGTGATAACCTGGATGATGCCGTGGCAGCAGATGCATCACCCGACACAGGATCAAAGGCCTAAGGTACGGAGAGTGGCACTTCGACTAAGCGGTACGTGGCATCGGCTCCACATTTATTAGAGAATTTCCGAACTGGATGGGGTCCCTTTCCGTGGTGGAGAGGGACGCCTGCACGTGGTAGCACCGATATAACCAGGCGGCTCCACTGCCCGGTTAAACACACGTCCCTCACCTACTTCCCTATCCCCCAAGAGGAGAATGGTGGACAGCAGAGGGATAGTTTAAGGCTGCAGTCCACTGGGTTTGCGTTTCAGATGGGCCTGAGTTGAAGGACTGGGTTTTGAGGTGTAAGTATGTGGCGTGTGAGCCCTGGTAGCACATTCTTCTTAGCGATTTATTATTATTATTATTATTATTATTATTATATTATTATTATTATTATTATTATTATTATTATTATAATTATCTGTGCTATTTACATTAATATCCTAACGAGATTCTTTGCCCCTAAAACGTACAGGAGGATAAATCACTAAGGGGCAGGTGTTAGGAATCCCCTTATGCACGAAATCGGACACAACGGATGCTACTGGTCAGGGAGAGGAGGGAGGGAGGGAGGGAGGGAGAGGGACGAAGGGAGGGAAGGAGAGGAGGGAGGGAGGTAGGTATCGTGGGAGAGAATGAGAGATGGATTACTGGAGGAGGGGCTGTAAGTAGGTAGGTAGGTAGGTAGGTAGACAGGTAAGTAGGTAGATGGGGA
>NC_136972.1:28603776-28628776 GCF_032717465.1 Coenobita brevimanus | reverse complement strand
AAGAGTATGATGATTTACTTCACACACAAAAACTTATGAGTGATATTACTAAGCCACCTAATAACGCACCTTCCAAAACTTATAATCTGAACACTTACAGGGAAGTTTGGTCTCGTTTAAGTGGTCTGATAATTCTCTCCCTCTCTCTCTCCCTCCCCCTCTCTCTCTCTCTCTCTCTCTCTCTCTTACTGTGGCGTCATTTCTCTTCAGGGAGGTGTTTTATTCCGGTCCAAAATTACCACATATGAAGAGGAAAATTGATAAGTTTGTAATATATATCGCATAGAAAATGGTAAGAGATTATTTCAGATTTTATTTAGTACAGAAATCACTATGAAAGAAGAAAGAGAATTGACGATCATTTACTAATCTTTAAAGGGAATGTTTACCTGTTGCTATTACCGTATAAATATGTCTGATTTTGGTATTTATGTAACTTTAGTGTATAAATAAAATGAAATGTTTTAAAAAGAAGCTTCGTTACTGCACTCTCTCTCTCTCTCTCTCTCTCTCTCTCTCTCACCATCACTCCTCTTTCTTCATCCCCCCCCCCTCTCTCTCTCTCTCTCTCTCTCTCTCTCTCTCATACCACCAGACTTCTGCCTTCATCCCCCCCCCCTCTCTCTCTCTCTCTCTCTCTCTCTCTCTCTCTCTCTCTCTCTCTCTCTCTCAAATGGCCGTACTCACATGAGGTGGTGTAGTGAGTTGAGGAACAGCTGTGGACAGACAAAACAGCTCTCAAAAACAGAACAGGACAGCAATTCCTTAAAATTAACACTAATCCTATTAAATATATCGTTAAAGTTAATATTAAGAGATGGTCGTCCTATAGAAAAAATAGCAGTTATAGCCCCTACGTGAAAAGTGAACCCCGTGGACTGCAGGCTGAGGTTCCCCGGTTCTTCTCTGTTGGGGGTTGGGAGGTTGGTTGGTTGGTTGAAGAAAAGGAGGAAACTAAGGTACATTTATATAGCCGAACAGTGGTCTTGCCGGGGTATATCAGTGCTATCACGTGAAGGCGTCTCTCTCTCTCTCTCTCTCTCTCTCTCTCTCTCTCTCTCTCTCTCTCTCTCTCTCACCAGAACAAAGTAGTGAACACGAACTAGCTTGAAATTAGAAAGACAAATTTATTCCAGCGTTAGATATTTAGAAATACATTAAGTTAGATCAACATTACAGGCTTAGGATTCACCTTCACCAATTCGAAAAGCTGTGTAAAACTTATCAAGAGAATAATAATAATAATAATAATAATAATAATAATAATAACAACAATAATAATAATAGTAGTAGTAGTAGTAGTAATAGTGGTACTAAAGTACGTATCACAAACTAAAGGAGTACAGTACACTAAAATTGAGTGACTTTTTTGTGAGGTTCTTAACGCTTATCCCTTAGCGATTTATTCTACAAGTTAACCTCAGTTTTGTTGGCTACCGACTCAAGCTATGGCAAGACGCATTCATTTGTTTCTCTTTACTTTTTAATCATTTATTTATCTGGAAGGAACAATTATCAGGCTTCCAGATTTTGGTTCCTTCTCTCTTGTATATAAAAAATTCCTGGATACAACCTTCAGTTTTTGCTATATATGAATAAATAAAAAAATAACTACATAAATAAAAAATAAATATAATGAATCTCTATACTTCCGCCAAACTTTTGAATTTTTAGACATGAAATCTTAAGAATGTAAAATTAATTCTTACCGACATCGCCAGCCTCCTATGACCCTCTTTCAGCTGAATAAAATCGTCTTGGATCAGAAAGGAGTCCTAGACAGGTATTCTCACCAGTTAAGGAAGGTCCCTAGCACTTCCTATCTAGCGATTTATTTTCGGTTATGAATGGTTGATATGCTTTTGTACGCTATTTTCATGCAGAGTATGGCGATGCTTGAAAGATTTATGCAACACAGAATAATTCAGTATGGTGTAATAAGCAAAATAAATCGCTTAGGAAGAGGTGTTAGGGCGCTTCCTTAACCGACGAGAATACGAGCCATAGAGCAGTCTTTCTCTCACTTAAGTAAAATAACATTAGGTTGAAAAATGTGATAGAGTTCTCCCGGCCATGAGAAGGTCATTTTACTCTTTTCACTCTAACTTGGCCTAAAATTGCCATCTCTCCATCCTGTATGCTGAGTTGTTGCAATCGATTAACACTTGAATATGATGCTAGTCACGAAGAAGTGCTATGAAGAGGGTGTAGGACCGTAGCACTGTTTTGCCTGCCACTGAGCTACGTGATATAAACAGCAAAAGGACGACAATCTTGGCTAAGTTAGATTATAAACGGTAATAACCTTTTTCGTCTCTCTCTCTCTCTCTCTCTCTCTCTCTCTCTCTCTCTCTCTCTCTCTCTCTCTCTCTCTCACTATGATCACCTGGATTCTAGTTCGTATCATAAACCTCATGGGACGCATCGAATCACCTCTTCCTAAGCGATTTATTTAGAATTTTACCCTTTAAAATTATTATTATTATTATTATTATTATTATTATTATTATTATTATTATTATTATTATCATTATTAGTTTTAATATACTGTAGACAATATCCATCTTTGTCACTGAGGTGGATATTGAGGTGTAATGAGGAAAATAAACCGCTAAGGA
The DNA here is from genome assembly GCF_032717465.1 of Coenobita brevimanus. Lineage (NCBI taxonomy): Eukaryota > Metazoa > Arthropoda > Malacostraca > Decapoda > Coenobitidae > Coenobita > Coenobita brevimanus. The sequence goes on along the minus strand of NC_136972.1, from coordinate 28,626,158 downwards.
GGAGGTGCTAGGAAATTTCTAAAGCCACTTAGTACCCTTATCTGTGACAAACGCTAAACTTGTCCCGACCATCAAGGGGTTATATGATACAGGTATTAACGCTCTTAGGTTAATTTTTTTCCTTAATAAATAAATAAATAAATAAATGATATAAATTGTTATATTGAAGTTTGAAAATAATGAATATAGACGGCATGCATTAGAGCCAATTTGCTTTCATTAGACGGAACTGGGCCAATCCAATAGCTTCAAGAACATGTCGTGATTGCGTGAAATTCGAGAAGCCTTCGTTATGAGGTTGGAATGAGTCTCCTTGGTTACTATTCAAATTTACCCCTCCGTCAGCTCGTCAGAAATGGGTTAAGGAATTTTGCCACGTTCAGAGAGATTTTTTTTTTTCATTTTCTACCTCCAGACGATTTTATTCAGCCCACGAGGGGTTTTTGGACTGAAGGGGTTAGATACAGCCTTCGTCAGCCCTCTCAGACACGTAGAGAGAGAGAGAGAGAGAGAGAGAGAGAGAGAGAAGGGGTTGACACTGGGCTGCTGCGACTCACTCAGCTGAATAAAATCGTCTGGCATCAGCTGGTCTTCCATACTAGAGTTTTCCTGACCACGAGAAGGCTAAACCCCTCCCATTTCCCGCACACACACACACACACACACACACACACACACACACACACACACACACAGAAATCCCAACGTACACACAAAAATCCTAACGCACACACACGAGAAAAAAAAAATCATTCACTACGATGACAATTTTTAACTTATTCTCTACATCTCCCGGCAAATCATCAGCTCTGGAGAGACTTTTCGAAGTGTATGATTTGTTTTACAGGCTTCATAAAACCCCTTCCCTCCCATGACGCATTTTTCTCATTATTCTTACCACCTCCAGACGATTTTTTTAAGTTTCGGTCTATCTGGTAATGAAGGAACTATTGTGGGCTATATTTAACCCCTCCATTTCAGGTAGTATCTCTTAATGAAAACCGTCTGGGTACAGCAGACCACTTGCCTGATGGGTTGAAAGGGATAATATGAGCAAGAGGAAGCTAGGAAATAAAACGTTACCGAATACGAATGTAAAAAAGAATAGTAAGCTGAACATATTCGTATTCAAAACTGAGTGGAAATAAATGCAATATATACTGGTGTAATTCCTTATTCCAACCAAATGAATACTTTTCCTGTCTCACATATTCGGCTGATTTTGTTGTCTAAATCTGCCCTGTTACAGTGTCTGAGAGTGCATACCTCCTTCGACACCAACAAAATTTATGATTTATGCCTACATCCGGATCCGGATGCACTTGAAAATCTAGTCAACCCTTCCTAGATCCATTGCCCAATTATCCACCAGATTTAACCGAAATCATCTACCAGCTTTTACAGATATCTTGCACAGAGACAAACCAACAAATAGACAAGGGTAAATGCACATCCTCCGTCCAATTTCGCTGGCGGAGGTAACGAATAAGAATCAGCACTTGAACTCCTCGGGTAGACGGAAGTGGAAAAAGTTACAGAAAAATACGAACACTAGCATACATTAAAAAAACAAAACAAAAACAAAAAAAACAATAAAGTACCAAAAATGAGTGAACGGAAAAGCTCCAAAACCGAAACCAAATGTAAACAAACGAGATCGGCGCTAGGACTCGTCAGGCCAGGGGAAGCCGCGCTAAACTACATGAGGCGCCCACTTGCCCTTTCTTTATTTCGCCCTTTGTCCAATGCTTAACAATGGGAATGGGAAGAAAGGGGGTTATAGGAATGGCAGAGAGAGAGAGAGAGAGAGAGAGAATGGCTATTTCGTAATTATTCGATATGATTATCAGCTAACATAATTATAAAGTTGCTGTTATTATTATCATTATTATTATAATTATCATTATTGTTATCACTGTTATCATCATCAACATCATTATCATTATTATTATTATTATTATTATTATTACAAAAACAAAAACTAAAAATAATGAAAAAAATAGAAATTATCCCACATTCCCATAAAATACTTAAGAACGTGAACGAAATCCATTGAGAAAATATGATAAAAAAACATTGTTCCGTTTTCTTTACGTTCGGGAATAGAGGGCAAGCTTCTCTAATTTAGCTGGAAAAATATTGGATGGAGAGAGAGAGAGAGAGAGAGAGAGAGAGAAGCAGACAGACAGATAGAACTAGATTTAGACAGACAGACACAGATAAAGAGATAGGTAGACAGACAGACTGACGCAGATACAGATAAAGATAGATAAACAGATAGATTAGTAGGTAGACAGAGGTAGAGAGCAGACAGATATACATGTAGATATATAGAGAGACAGATATATAGATAGATAGACGGACATGGGCACATAGACAGATAGGGATTAATAGATAGACAGATAGATAGGAAGACAGTGATAAAGATAGATAGCAAGATAGACAGGTAAACTAGATAAAAACACGATGTCTCAATCTTTCTCGCTGTGACTGGTGCCCTTTCATTTATCTATCTATCTATCTATCTACCGCCAGACGCCCCAATCCCGTACGGGGTGGCCACAAACAAATCGCCTCCACGTCGCCCTGTCCCCCGCCATTTCACTGCCCTGCTCCCAACTCACACCCCCCTCTCTCATATACCTCTCCACCCCATCCCTCCATCTCATCCTCGGCCTCCCTCTCCCTCTCCCCTTTCATAAGGTTATTTATTTACATCGCGGTAGTCGAGTGGGTAGTGTCGCCAGAAATGTAACTACCTGCTCGTTGGCGCCAGGTTAGGGCTCCTGGTATGGGCTGCTGGCGCCATTAGACTCAGGTGTGCATCCACGTATTGCGAGTTGGCAGGTAAAATGAATATGAGATGATAAAATATGAATAAAATGAAAACTGTGGTGACCTGGATGACTACAGTAGATGAATAACCCGCCACAGGATCAAAGGCCTCAGTGGAGATTTCTTGACACCTCTTCGTCAGCGATTCAGTCTACAGTTTACATATCAGTCTTGGCTTGTATGTTAATGAAGGAAACGATGTAATCAATAAAGTCATATAAACAGCATAAAGGACATTGTGAAGGTATAATACATAAAATAAATCGTCAAGTGACATGTACTACGTAATATTTTTTTCCTCCTAAAATGCTATTCAATGTTACTATACTCCACGTCGATAATAAACGATAAATATAGCAAGGAATATAATGCCAGAGGGGAGAATGAAGACTGCTGGATAAGTCGCTACAGGAAAGGTGTTAAGATGTCGCCTAGATCACCTTGGATTCGACCTGTGCTCTAGGGAGAAAATAAAGAAGGAGTCACAGGCGCTTAGTGTCTTAAAAGAGAGAGAGAGAGAGAGAGAGAGAGAGAGAGAGAGAGAGAGAGAGAGAGAATTACATACCCACCACAGATCATCCCCTAAAATACTGAACGAAATTTTAAGAAACCAACTGATTTAAAATTATGGAAAAAGATGAAGAAAATACGATAAATTAAAACAAAAAATTGAAAACGGAAATAAGCGGCAAAAAGGACGAATATCTTGGCTAAGGTGGAATTAAGAGTATTCTTTTTTTTTTGCTTTTTTTTTTTCACTTCAGTTCCCCGCCTCTTACTGACTCCCTTCAATCTTTTTCTCATATCTCTTTCTCCTCGCCGCAGTGTTGCATGTCTGTCTCTCTATTCTCGGTGTTTCAATAATCACTGGTCTTATTAGATGGTCTGCTTGCATCTCTCTTCGATAATGGGGTGGAGTGCATCAAATAAACTCACTTAACCCAAACCAACCCATTTTACCCCAACTCAACATAATCTAACCCCATCCCATCCACCTCGCCTAAATCTGATCAACCCATCCCACCCCAGCTCAACCCAATCCAACCCCATCCCATCCATCTCGACAAAATCCATCGCCACTTACGCCTAACCCAATCTAACCTAACCTAACCTAGCGTAGTTTAACCCCACCTGGCCTAATTTAACAATTTAACCTCTCCTAACCCAATCAAACCCTGGTCTAATCTGACTTAAACTGACCTACCTAACCTAGCCTAATATAAGCTAATATAACCCCGCCTAACCTGATCAAACCTCGCCTAGGCTAACCCAGTCCCTCCTAACACAGCTTAACCTAATCTAACCCATCCTAACCAATTCTAATCTAATCACATCTAACAACTCACTCAAACTTAACTATGCCTGACCTAACCTAACCTAACCCAGTCTAACCCCAACCCAAGACTCACAATTGCCCCTAACCCCTCCTTCAACCCCCCCCCCCCGAAGCCCCCCTTTGGCAAGATAGCAAGGGGTCGGGGTGTGTCAGAAACTTTGATTTACTGTACCATAAAATTCTGTCCTTGCTGGGTGGAGGTGGGGGTGGGGAGGTTGATAAGGACGCGAGAGAGAGAGAGAGAGAGAGAGAGAGACAGAGACAGACAGACAGACAGACAGACAGAGAGACGATGAAAGGGGAAGAGAACGGATGGGGGATAGGAAGGAAGGCAACAGGGATGTGGCAAATTTCTATCCCAGCTAAGAGAGAGAGAGAGAGAGAGAGAGAGAGAGAGAGAGAGAGAGAGGAGGCGATATATGATTTAGGAGCAAAAAGATTATATATTTTGACTTGAATTTGCTGGAGAGAGAGAGAGAGAGAGAGGGTGGGGAAGAGAGAGGAGATGACTTTAAGAGAAGAGAGGGGAGGGAGAGAAGGGATTGGAGGAAGGAAGAGAAGGGAGGGAGGGGAAAAGAGAAGGAAAGGAAGGACATGAAAGGAAAGGAAGGAGAAGAAATTAAGTAAACAAGGAGACGGAAGGAAGAAACAAGAGAGGAGGAGAGGAAGGAAGGAAGGAGGAAAAGGGAAGAAGGAGGGAAAAGGAAGGAGGAAAAGGGAAGAAGGAGGGAAAAGGAAGGAGGAAAAGGGAAGAAGGAAGGAAAAGGAAGGAGGAAAAGGGAAGAAGGAAGGAAAAGGAAGGAGGAAAAGGGAAGAAGGAGGGAAAAGGAAGGAAGAGAGGGGAAGGGAAATGAGAAATGGAGATAAAATGGAGGACAAGGAAGGAAATAAAGATAATTGGGTAAAGGAGGAAGGAAGGAAGGAAGGAGAGAACTAAAGATGGGAAAAAGATTGAAAAAGTAAAAACAATAAAATCGAGAAGAGTAAGAGTAATGATGAGAGATGGAGCAGGAGGAAGAGGTGTAGTGGTGGTGGTAATAATAATAATAATAATAATAATAATAATAATAATAATAATTAGAGAGAGAGAGAGAGAGAGAGAGAGAGAGAAAGGAGGCGATATGTGATTTAGGAGCAAAAAGATTATATAATTTGACTTGAGTTTGCTGGAGAGAGAGAGAGAGAGAGAGAGAGAGAGAGAGAGAGAGAGAGAGAGAGAGAGAGAGAGAGGTCAATGTTAGCGTCAGTTCATTTCTCCTCGTCTCTCCTCACCAAGTAGGGCATTTAGGGACCTGGAAATAACATCAACAGATCTTTCCAGGCGTATAGATGAAGACTAGTAAAAACGCTTGTCTTCCTCAGTTAGCCTCGTGTGGTCGATAGGTGCAACTCTCAACTCCACATCTTCCCTCCCGCCTCTCAGACCATAAGATCTCGGTATTATTCATTCTATTTTTACGTCCAGACGATTTTCTTCATCTTAAAGGAGGGTTTTTGGACTGGAGGAGTTTAATATGGACTTGTCTCTCGTTTTGTCGAGGTTTAAAATGAATAGAAATGAAGAGAAAGTGAATAAATTAACAAATAAAATGAATGATATAAAAAGATACATATATATAACAATCATACTGGAGGAATTACATGCTTTTTCAAAAACTTTAAACCCGTCAATCGAATTATGTGATTATTATTATTATTATTATTATTATTATTATTATTATTATCATCATTATTATTATTATTATCCAATCTTACGTCGTCATATGCGGAGCGTAGGAACCCGAGGCCAGGCAAGTTGGTCCTGACACTATTATTATTATTATTATTATTATTATTATTATTATTTTATTATTATTATTATTATTTTATTATTATTATTATTATTATTATTATTATTTTATTATTATTATTATTATTATTATTATTATTTTATTATTATTATTAATATTATTATTATTATTATTATTATTATTATTATTATTATTATTATTACATCCAAATGAAGGCCGATCTATCGTGGCTCCATATATACTCCCTCCCATTAACAAAAGTAATAAATGAAAATCTCTACAGCTGAATAAAATCGTCTGGAAATTTTAAAAAAATATAACTAGAAATAAGTTATTGGACGGAAGGGGTTTATTTTGGATATTAAATTCGCTGGGATCTTAAATTTGATGAATATTTGGAAGCTTAATATACAGTAAATAATAATAAAAAAAATTATAAGAATATTATTATTATTATTTCTGTTGTTGCTGTTGTTGTTGCTCATTACTACTACTACTACTACTACTACTGAAAAAAATGAATGTAGAATACGATGCTAGTCACGAGGAAGTGCTACTGAAAGGCTGGGGAACCGCTATACTGTTTTTCCACTTCCACTAAGCTACGTGAAATCAGATGAAAGACGATGAAAAACAGGGAAGATAAAAGATGAACGAACGATGGTTTACGGAGCGACCTAAAGTAACGAAAAGTATTATTTGTACGGCGCCCAAAAACCATATATAATTTTTTTTTAATATATTCAGTATATTGAAATTCGCAACCCCTTCACCCCGAGTAATTTCTTCGATTTTAAATATAATCTGGACGCTACCCCCCTCCCCCACCCCACCCCAAAAAAATAAATAAATATAATACAGTTGCCTTCAAGAGTACTGTCCCCCTTTCCTGCTTCTCTCTCCATCGCTCGTATTTTCGGTGAGGAAGCTCCCTAACGCCTCTTCCTTAGCGATTTATTTTTGAATATGGGTGGCTGATATCCCTTTATACTTTATGCAGAGTATGACGATATGGGAAGGATTTACGTAACACAGGAGACTAAGGTGTAAAAAATAAATCGCTTAGGAAAATGTGTTAGGGAGCTTCCTCACCCGACAAAATTACGGGCCTATGAACTCTGATCCCCACTGATTAATTCGCAATAAGTGACGCCGATAACCCTGGCCTTATTTACGTATTAATCAGTGTCATCTGTGCGCCTTATTGCGGATCCACTACACTGTTTGCCAAAGCCTGTGGAGGAAAAAGATCAGGAGAGGAGACAGGATTTTCGTTGACGACCGTACATTCTTCTGGCGTAGCTCCCCGGTTATGCCAAGTTCCTGCTTCTCCCTTCCTTCTCCACCGAAAGGAGGATGGTGGACTGCAGGAGGAGGACAGTTTCAGCCTTCAGCCCACCAAGTTCACGCTGGGATGAGTCAGGGAATGGAACAGCAACACTCGTGACCCACCATCACAGAGTTATATTTAAAGATAATTGTCATCTCCGCTGCTGATATCACACACACACACACACACACACACACACAGAATAAGAGAAAGAAACACAGCAACTCGGAAATATACCTATGCAAGAAGAGAGAGAGAGAGAGAGAGAGAGACAGAGAGAGAACAGCAACTCACAAATATATCTAAGAATGCAAAGTTAAACGCAGTCAAAATCAAAGACACAAAATAAGATGATTTAAATTGACTCACGAGATAAAGAGTAGTAGTGAAGTTACCCCTGAAGGAGCCAAGACATCCTTCCTCTATGCAGGAGTGTACAGGACTGAGGGAGAGGAGGAAGAACTCAATGCTGGTTTCCTCTTCTCTCCTCCCTTTCTCTCCTTCCCTCCACCTATTCAAAAGGAGGGCTAGAGGTGTAACTGCCTCCCTCCCTCCTTCCCCCCCCCTCCCTCTCACCCTCCTTTCCTTTTTCCCCCTCCCTCCCTCCCTACCCCATTCTCGTTTTCTATACGTTTCCTATATCGCTTCGTTTTCTTTTGGCTTTTCTACATACCTGAATAATAATAATAATAATAATAATAATAATAATAATAATAGTATCGTATCGTATCGTTTATAGAATCGAAAATATTTGCATGCATTGGCCTTGCTCACCTAATGGCGGCTCTCCACGCTGCTCGATCTTTGGCAGCCTCCCAAATAATAATAATAATAATAATAATAACGATGCTCCTGCTACTACTACTGCTGCTTATAATAATTCTTTAGCTGCTTCTGCTTTTTGGCGTTGAGGATATTACTGATGGTGCCAAACTTGGTGAACTGGAGTACAGGCAAAACATATAATAATAAAAATAATAACAATAATAATAATAATAATAATAATAATAATAATAATAATAACGAGAAAAATATCATTGAGTTACATGCCTAAGTTACATAGTCTGATTCCTGATGCCAAACAATCCTCCCACACGTCAAAAGATGGCGCTCCTCTCTCTCTCTCTCTCTCTCTCTCTCTCTCTCTCTCTCTCATAAAGCATCTTATATTCTATTCCTGCCCCCACCAGACGATTTTACTCAGCCCAAGCCGAACATCATTACTGAGAAAGTTAACGAAGGCTGCATCTAACCCCTCCCATTCAAACAGCTGAAGAAAATCGTCTGGAGATAGCAAAATAAATAAAGAGTACGTTCTCCAGTTCAAATGCTTAGATTTTTTTTTAATAACAAGAGGAATAAAAAATGAATAAAAAAAATAATAGTTACTTTCTTACGATGATATATTGCTGCTACCAGACGATTTTATTCAGCTGTGGAGAGACTTTTCGATCTGGGGGGGGTTAGATAAAGCCTTCATTACCCCCTTCACCACTACAGGTAGGTCCAAAGCTGAATAAAATCGTCTGGCGTAATCTGGAATAGAGTGCTAGAGTTGTCCCGACCGTGAGAGGGTTAATGGCACCAGTATTGACACTCTCGGGTTCCTATGACTCACTCTCAGCTGAATAAAATCGTCTGGCGTTATCAGGAATGTAGAGTTATTCCAATGATTTGAGGGTTAACCTGTCCGGTATTGAAAGCTAAATAAAATCGTCTGGAGGCGGCAGGAATTAAACAGGAAAACCACTGAACTGTACTCTTCGATGTCCTTTGGAGTTTCGTGACGCCTTTTCTGTAGCGATTTAGTCTTCACATTGGCCCTTAGTCTGCACACTGGCCCTTAGTTTGTTGGTCCTTAGTTTGCACATTGGCCCTTAGTTTACACATTGGCCCTTAGTTTGCACATTGGCCCTTAGTTTGCACATTGGCCCTTAGTTTGCACACTGACCCTTAGTTTGCACATTGGCCCTTAGTTTACACATTGACCCTTAGTTTACATTGGCCCTTAGTTTACACATTAGCCCTTAGTTTACACATTGGCCCTTAGTTTACACATTGGCTCTTAGTTTACACATTAGCCCTTAGTTTACACATTGGCCCTTAGTTTACACATTGGCCCTTAGTTTACATTGGCTCTTACTATCAGGTATTACTAAGACACAACATAGTCTTCTCAATCTCTTGCTTTCGAGCCGATTAATGTTAGATTCACGCTATTTTATATTATTTCCCTACTCACCCTGCGTTTAATTTAGGGACCTGGACGCAAAATCGATAGGTGCTCAGGCTACGGAGAACCCAAACCCACATAAGCCACATAGGTTGGTGAAATAACTTAAAAAATATATATATATAATCATCACCAATCAAGCCACAAAGGTTGGTGAAAGAACTTTAAAAAATATATAATCATCACCATCATCATCATAACCCTTCAGATACTTTCCACCAGAGACCCATGCCAAAAACTCTAAGCAAGTCTGTCCTGTTAATAATACATGGAAACACGACACCAAAAAATATATGAATTCCGATGGCATGAAAAGCTGGAATTTCCCACGCGTCAATACCCCTAAGTGTGCATGAGCTGTTTTTCTCACGACATTGAGACGGTGAGAGAGAGAGTGATGGGAAGTCTCTCTCTCTCTCTCTCTCATAATCCTACTCTTCCGTGCTTGCAAGTCCTCTCTCCCTCCTTCTTCTTTCTCCTCCTTTACACCCCCATTCCCTCTGATTCATGTACGTAAAAACTTATTACCTACATTAAAGAAAAAACAATTGAAGTTGTATAGAAACACCTTAATATTTGGTAATGAAATATTGCCGGTAAGATTTAAGTGTATCCTTTATAGTCTCTAGTCAATTCTTGTAGCGAATAAATTAATCTATCACAAGCAGGAATAAAGAGAAAAATTATCGTACTAGTAAATGAAGCAAGGAATTAGTGAAGTGATAGGCAGATAAATGTGGGAAATGCTATACTATCAGCAGTGAGGAGGCTGTTATTAGTATGTGTCTTTAATTGGTTACTGATCTCATGTAGCTGATTATTTTGAGGTGGTGTTATTAATCTCTCTCTCTCTCTCTCTCTCTCTCTCTCTCTCTCTCTCTCTCTCTCTCTCTAACACACGTGTCATTTCAATCAGTTGATCTATCTAAACAAACACCATGAAACATTTAAATCAGCCGATGGATATAAACAAAAGCACGTGACATTTAAATCAGCTGATGAATGTAAACAAAAGCACGTGACATTTAAATCAGCTGATGGATGTGGATGAGCTCATTTACCCCTCAATTTTATTCATTCTTCATTAATATCTGATTTTACTCTACCATTTTCCGTTTTTCACATTTTAAAAAATAATTTGGCCCCTTTAGCCACTTCACATCTTATTCTTGCTACCCTCAAACGATTTTTAGTTAGGGATTTTATTTATTCGTAGGTGTGAGGGGATTAACTAAGGGTATATGTAATCCCTCCAGCTCGAAATGTCTCCCAGACTGAGTAAAATCGCCTGGAGGTAGCACGAATGAAAAGCTCATCGTCTTCTTGAAAGAGATTTAAGTTTTGACATCTTCTTGCACTCTAGTTTTGTTGTGGCCTCTGATGATATTAACGTGAACTCAATGTGTTTTAGGCAATGAACTTACCCTCTTCCCGCAGCCACTATAACAGGTATTATCAGTGAATTATTTATATTATTTTGTATTTCAAGAACGTCGTTTGCTTTTCTCCTTTGGCATTCCAGCAAGTTTTCATCCACCATCGTCCCGTCCGGTGAATAGGCAGGAAACTGAAGGACACTATTTTGTACAACCGAAAAGTGGGTTACAGTGGTGTCACCGCATGAAGGCGTCTCTCTCCCGCAACACACCGCCACCTTGCTATCACCAGGCAGTTTTATTCAGCTCAGCAGAGTATCCTGAGGTCGGCGTATTATCACATGACGGAACTGGGCAAAACAACTTGGGCACTAAGTTGTAGCTGGATGAAACTCGACCAACCTGAGTTATATGGCAGGAACGAGTCTCCTTGGTTACTAGATATATTTTCATCTGGCGGAACTGGGCTACTCTGACAACTTCAATACAAAATCGTAGCTCAAGGAAATTTGACAAGCCTTAATTACGAGGCTGGAATGAGTCTCCTTGGTTACTAGTCAAATCAACCCACCAATCAGACTACACTTGTCAGGTAAAATAAACAGACTATTAATGAATGGTGCTCTCTCTGTCTGTCTGTCTGTCTGTCTGTCTGTCTGTCTCTCTCTCTCTCTCTCTCTCTCTCTCTCTCTCTCTCTCTCTCTCTCCATACCATCAGCTCTGCCCTTGCCCTTCTCCCCCATCTCTACCTGACTGCCGGCACAGGAGTTACGGCCAGCATCCCCGTAAATAAAGTGATCTTCCCTCAGCAGCCCCGGAATTTATCGTCCCACCTTTAAGTTTGCTGTGCCTTTGTCGCCAACCACCTCGTGTGGAAATTTACGAGGGGGGGTTAGATATACATTTAACATGCTCTTGAAAACTGGGCAATTATTATAGATCATTAATATTATAACCAAAATAATATAAGAATACTGTTATTATTACTACTGCTTTTAATAATAATTTGTGTTAGGCTACTGGGTCAGATAGACACTCACTAATATGGAGGTCTCAAGGCCACATTGCTACGGCAGGTGTTAAAAGAGGCAAAAACCAACACACATCATCATGCTTCCTCTCTGCTTCCCACACTCGACCTATTGCACTGCTGCAGCTGTGAGTTTAAGCCAACAAAGCCACAGGGGATGAGAAATACATGCAGAATGACAAATTGCATTATGCCACTGGGTTCTTGAAAAACCTCTATGATGAAGGCCTCAAAGCCACCTCGTCAATGCAAGATGGGTTTGAGGGCTCTATCATGGAGTTTTTAAGTTACCCAGTGACTGTTGTAATTTTGTCAGTCCTTTAATAATAGTAATAATGATGGATAAATCAAGGAAAGCTACTGCTGCCGGAAACTGTAAATTCTCAAAGTGATACGGTTCCAGCAGCGCACATCATGTTAAATTCCAGTGTTTCATTAAAAAAAAACAAAAAACAAAAACTAAGTATCGTAGTGATGGCATTAGTTATTTAATTCTCACACTGTTACACTCAAGGTTTTAAACACATTTCCAGTCCATGGGAAATTTTAAACTCATACAAAAAAATCAATTAGCTGTCTATACAAACGTCCCTCACCTGCTTCTCCGTCCTCCAAAAGAAAATCTTCGTCTGTAGGAGAGATGCACTTGAAGCCTGCGTCCAATGAGTTCACATTTCAGATAAGCCAAGGACCACAATTACAACAACAGCAATAAAAGCAATGGCCACTGTTTCAATACCTCTATCTCCCAGCCAGCAGGAGTAATCTATCTGTCGTATCTATCTATCTGTCTGTCTATAAGCATACACCTTAATCTCCTAAGAGGCTGTCACAAACGAATCGCTCCCTTGTCAGCCTGTCCGCCATCAGCTTGCCCTCTCTCCAGCTCAAACCCCCTCACTCATACCTCTCCACATCATCCCTTCATCTCATCCTCTGTCTCCCCTCCATCGCCCCACCTCCACTTCACTCACATACACTCTTCTAGTCAGTCTCTCACTCTCCATTCACTCCACATGGCTAACCTTTAACGCTTTATGTCACATCTACATCAGCACCACGACGCTCCTTCACTTCCTCATTTGTATGCGTGTCTGTCCACCTAACTCCACATGAACCTCTCTCATAACTGCATCCACTCATCGTCACTTTTCCGTCCAAAGTTAGGGCTGAGGCATATTCTCTCTCTCTCTCTCTCTCTCTCTCTCTCTCTCTCTCTCTCTCTCTCTCTCAGGATCGCGATATTATTCAGCTGAGAGAGGACATAGAAGCCTGAGTATCAATTCCATTAACCCTCTCGTGGTCGAAACAACCCTAGCATTTTATTCAAACCATTACCAGACGATTTTGTTCAGCTTGGGAGTTAATAATGTGTGTCTGAGGGTTTTCCTACTCGGGAGAAATCTAGCAGTCTATTCCACCTTATAACAGACGATTTTATTCAGGTGCCGGGTTAAAATAGTAATCTGAGTGTTGATTTTGGTACCACCGCCCCCTTTAGTGGTCGGGACAACTCTATTCCTCCTTTCCACCTACCGGCAGACGATTTCTTTCAACTGATAGCCATAATGATCAGTCAGCATTTAAAACTGCCAATATAAACAAAGGCAGGAGAAAATATATATACCATCGATCAACCCAATTTCTATATACGTGACCAAAACATTATATGGCCGATAATGATAATAATAATAATAATAAAGCAAAATTTTGATACACAAGAACTCAGAAAAAAAAAAAAAGTTTGAGTTTTCAGACCTGTCCTTGTTCACCCAGGAGTTCAATTAGGGACCTGGATGTAACAATGACTTAAAATTGAAAGACCGGGGCTATTATAAAAATAAATAAATAACTCTGCTTCCGCGTAGTTGGTAGGTAAAATCCGAAGACCTGACCTACAGACGATTTTCTTCAGGCGAGGGTTTTGTCACTGGAGGGGTTAGATGCAGCCTTCATTAACCCCTTCAGTACTAGAGAAATTAGGGTTTGTGTGCTCTGTGTATCCATTTAACTCTCTCTCTCTCTCTCTCTCTCTCTCTCATTTATCACATTTCACAGAGGCGTATATGCCTATATTTCAGGGAAGATTTAGATGGATATGGCTGTGAGAGAGAGAGAGAGAGAGAGAGAGAGAGAGAGAGAGAGACCTTATGTTTATGTGTACATTTGTGCGTATGTGTGTGCAGTATGTACTTCAAGTTGTTTTCATGTGCGTATTTATTCATGTGTATGTGAAAATGCGTATGTCTGTGTGTATATGAGTGTCCCATTATGCAAGACATCTACATCGATCAGACGATTTTATTCATCTAAGAGGCAGTGAGGGGGTTAATGAAGGCTGTATCCAACCCCTCCTGTTCCAAAAGTCTCTCCCAAGCTGAATAAAATCGTCTGGAAATGGCAAGAAAACATATAAGAGACGCCGATGTGATAGAGTACTTAACTGCGTTTCTATTATTATTATTATTATTAATATTATTATTATTATTATCATTATTTTTATTATTAATATTATTATTATTAATATTATTATTACTACTACTACTACTACTACTACTACTACTACTACCACCACCACCACCACTGCTACTACTACTACTACTACTACCACCACTGCTACTACTACTACTACTACTACTACTATTATTATTATTATTATTATTATTATTGTCCTTTCATGATCTGAACAACTTTACTGTTCTATTCCAGCTAAAGACAGACGATTTTACCCAGCTGAGAGCGATTCACAGGAGCTTGAGTGTTAATAATAGTACCATTAATCCCCTTATGGTAGGAACATACATTGGAATTCCAGACGATTTTATTCAGCTGGCGAGAGAGATAGGAGAGATGGTGAATTTTCTCGACGTAAAATATATAAGTTAAACTGATGCCTGGCTCTCATGATAATCCTTCCCCCTTATCTAAATCATTATCTTTATCCTAGCTTAGCCTCCTTCATACAGGCTTGGTGCTGGAGAGGAGGGGGCCTTCACATGGTGGCACCGATATAACCAGGCCACTCCACTGCCCGGCTAGACAAACTTCCTTCAACTGTTTCTCTATCCCCCACCCACCCCCAAGGAGAGCATTGTGAGCCTGCAGTCCACTGGGTTGACATTTCAGATGAACCTTACGCAACAAAAAGAGCAATATTTATCCCTATGTATTTACTGTATTTTACGTACCGGTATCAATCTTATCTAATGTATTTTATGTATCTAACCTAATATTATGTTCCTACTGCCTCCAGACGATTTTATTCAGCTTAGGAGAGACTTGGAACTGGAGGGAGGGGTTAGATTCAGTTTTCAATAACCCCTTCACTACAAGAGGTCTGCCTTAAGATTAATAAAATCGTCTGGTGGGGTACAAATGTCAGAGGCATATACGAGTAAATCACACACACACACACACACACACACACACACACACACACACACACCAAGGAATATTCACTTAGCCTATACATCTAAAATATACCTACATAACCATGTGTTAATGAGAGAGAGAGAGAGAGAGAGAGAGAGAGAGAGAGAGAGAAATCCTGAGGTCCTGGCAGTGGCCCAGCATATTCATTTTATTCTTGTTGGTGCCAGACGATTTTGCACAATTTAGGTAATAACTCTAGCACTGAAGGGGTTGATGAAGCCTGTATGTAACCCCTCCAGTGGAAAAAGCCTCCCCTAAGCTGAAGAAAATCGTCCTTGGGCAAGAAGAGGTCTCAAGTTCTTGCCCATCGACCAAACGAAGGGCACGGAGACAAGCAATTTTTTTTTTTCCCCAAGCTCCAAACTTCCAGTGAATTATTCTGCCAAGAAGTCAATGTTACACCCAGGTCCCTAACTGTACTCCTGGGTGAACAGAGACGGATGGCTGAGAATCTAGAATGCCCGGGATTCGAACTTTCGTCTCTGCAGTTGCCGATCGGGGGTGCTGGCCAGTGAGTCTTCGTTTTCATTGAGACTCAGCTAAAATATTTTAAAACAGGCGCTTAATATTAGAAATCATGGACAATCTATTATGGAAAACGGAGAAACACTGAGAACTACAGGGTTAAATTGCACATCTCTCTCAGTTCAAGAATGTTACATGTAAATGGGTTGGATAGGGACGCCTTCTTGCAGTGGCACTGATATAACCGAGCATCGTAACTGCCTAGAATCGCAAAAAGCCCCTTAACTACTTCCCTAACCCCCTAGAGGCTGATGGTGAAACGCAGGAAGAGGACAAATTAAGTCTGCAGTCCACTGTGTTCACGCCTAGATGTTCCCTAACGTCCTAAAGGAAGATGTTGGACTACAGAAGGACGACAGTTCAAGCCTTCAGTCCACTGGGTTCACACTTCAGATGAACCTGCAGCCACAACGAAGTTCATGAAAATACTGCTTCAGGTTCCTATCAGTTTCAGCTGCATAAAATAATCTGGGGTTTTTGGTATCGAGAGCCGCTCACTGGCATCGTATCTCCCTCCCTTGTCTTTGCGCTCCTGCCTTATTTTGGTACAATCCGCTCACTGGTATCGTATTTTCCTCCTCTTGTCTTTGCGTTCCTGCCTTATTTTGGTACAAACTGCCCACTGGTATCGTATTTTCCTTCCCTTGTCTTTGCGCTCCAGCCTTATTTTCTTACATTAATATTTGTTTACACTCCGACCCGATGGCGATATTTGAGAGCACCGTTTTCTATGAGCATTGTCATTCGGATTTAAGGGTATACTCTGTTCGCTTTAACTTGATCTAATACTGTGCCACCTCTCTACCTTAAAATACTTAACTTTAGCATGAGGTTAATTCTGTAACTTGGTGATAGTCACGAAGAAGTGCTATGAAATATACTGTATATGTAGAGTCGCAGTTTTGTCATATTCTGCCACTGATATTCTCTCTCTCTCTCTCTCTCTCTCTCTCTCTCTCTCTCTCTCTCTCTCTCTCTCTCGGCATTCCTTTCATTCCTCGTTTCTCCTAGGCCTGGATTCCTTACATGTCTTTTCTTTCTCCTACCTTTCCCTGCCTCCTTCTTTCCTATCTTTCCTTCCTTCCTTCCTTTCTTCTAATCATCCTTCCTTCATTCCTTCCTTTCCATCCATCCATCCTTCATTCATTCATTCCATCGTTCCTTCTTCCTTTTCCTACACTTCTTGTTCCCTCCGTCTTCTGTAACACACGCTCTCTTGTTTTTTTTCTTTGTTTCTCTGTTATTTTCATATTCGTATTTTAATTATTAACATCATCATTCTCTCTCTCTCTCTCTCTCTCTCTCTCTCTCACACACACACACACACACACACACACACACACACCGCCTCCTCCTCACCCACTCTCAGTTCCTTTTTCTCTTCTATCCCCCCCCCCGCCTCTCCTTCTTTCTCTGTCTCCCCACACCTACCTCCCAACTTCCTTTCTTCTCTTTTCCTCCTCCTCTTTCCCTACCTTCCTACCTTCTTCCCTCTTCCTTCCCGCCTTCCCTTCCTTCCCTCTCTAACTTTACCCCTCTCCCTCCTCCTTCCTTCTCCCTACCCCTTGCTCCTCCCCTCTCACCCTCCTTCCCTCTCCATCTTAACTCCTTTCCTTCCCCCTTTCCCTCCCACTTCCCCCCCTTTCCTTCCCTTCCCCCCCTCTCTCTCACCTTCCATCCCTCCTTCCTTCCTCTCAATGCATTCCCCTTCTATTTGCATAAGAAATCTCATCCCCCCATTTAAACAGTCTCCCACCCCGTGCCTCCGCCTCTTCCCCCCGTGTCTGATGCCATAATAGTGTTCACGTCCTAATCGTCAGCGGCCTTTGTCACCAATTATAGTTCTGCAGGACGGAAGGTGCTGCAGAGGGACCATGTATGGCTGGCTAGGACACCATCCCTTGCCAAATATTCTCCCAAACAACACACACACACACACACACACACACACACACACACACACACATATATATATATATATATATATATATATATATATATATATATATATATATATATATATATATATATATATATATATATATAATTGAAGCCCAGTGTCCGCAGCATTGGACAGAACTGGGAATTTTTAAAACTTGATAAACTAGGGAACCCCCGGGTAGGGACCTATGAGCTTCGCGACTATGAGCCGATAGGCGGAGGGCGGTACGCTTAGTACCCTCCCAATGAGGTGTCTCGCCCAGCAGCTCCAGGATTCAATGGGTTAATATATATGTATATATATATATATATATATATATATATATATATATATATATATATATATATATATATATATATATATATATATACCAATATCAACGCACAACGTTGTGGTGCTACCTGCAGGTAACTTTATGCTGAATGACAAGCTAAGAGTTGCCCTTAGCTCAGAAACTATGCCGGGTGGTAACCATATAATCAAACAGTCGATAAGTGGCATGTTGCGTTAAGGCCCTCCAGCCGAATGTTGTCCATAAGGGTTTACAACTAAGTGTTGGTTGGGACTTATTGCTTATATACAGTAGGTATGCCATTCATGGACGAGCTACTGGGCAGTTTCACCTCAAACACCAGTACTAAATACCCAAGTCCCTGGCACTATTTGGCATTTTCCTTGTCCTAGAAGCTTGGAACGTTGCCTGTAGTAAACTTAAGGACGTGGATGTAACACTAATTATTGTGGATGTTGTTTCAGGGGAAGGCTGGGACTTAGAAAAAAAATATTGGATCCTCTTCAACTCGGAACCACTCCAGTACCTTATTGTAACACCAGACGGTTTTAATCAGCTGAATGAGTCATAGGAGCCCAAGCGTTAATATTATCATCCTTAACCCTCACGTAGACGGAACAACTCTAGTATTCTATTCCAGCTGATGCCAGACGATTTTAGTCAGCAGAGAGTGAGTCAAAGGAGCCTGAGAGTACTTGTTGCAAAGTATTCAAGCTGAAAGAAATCGTCTGAAGGTAGCAAGAATAAAAATGCACGATATAATAACGCTGGGCACACTGAGAGAGAGAGAGAGAGAGAGAGAGAGAGAGAGAGAGAGAGGAGAGGTGTGAGGTTGGCGCCTGATTTGCATACACGAGGAATTTAATTATCGGCAGTAGAATGTTGCACACACACGCACACACACACACACACACACACACACACACACACACACACTTACGTACACAAGACAGGAAGATACTGCAATTGATTTTAATACCTACCGTAATATTGGTTGGCCGATCTTCCTCAGTCCTTCCTTCCCATCTTCACTTCTTCCTTCCTTCCTTCCTTCCCATCTTCACTCTTTCCTTCCTTCCATCTTTCCATCCTTCCATCCATCCTTCCTTCCTTCCATCCTTCCTTCCTTCCTTCTTTCCTTCCTTCCATCCATCCATCCTTCTTTCCCATCTTCACTCCTTCCTTCCTTCCTTCCATCCTTCCTTCCTTTCTTCTTTCAATCTTTTTTCTCTCCTCCTTTCTTCCTACCTTCCGTCCCTCATTCCCTCCTCCTTCCTTCCTTCTTTCCTCCCTCCCCCCCCTACTTTTCTTCCTTCCTCCCTTTTTTCTCTCCTCCCTCCTATATTCCTTCCTTCCTTCTCTTCTTTCCTTCTTCCCTCCTACTTTCTTTCCTCCCTTCCCTTCCTCCTTCCTTCCTTCCCTTCTTTCTTCCTTCTTTCCTCCCATCCTTCCTTCCCTTATCCCTTCCTCCATTCCCTAATTCCTCCCTTCCTTCCTTCTCTTCCTTCCTCCTTCCCTCCTACTTTCCTTCCTTCCTTCCCTTCTTTCTTCTTCCTTCCTTCCCTCATTCCTCTCTTCCTTCCTTCCTTCCTTCCTTCTATCCCCCTTCCTTCATTTCTACCTCTCTTCTTCAATATTTCTCCCCTCTCCTTCAACTTCCTTCTCTCTCCTTTCCTTCTTCAATTACACACCAGAAAAAAATCGTCTGGAGAGGCATGAACAAAATCCTCTGTCGGTATTAACACTCTGGCTCCTATGACTCACTCAGATGAATAAAATCGTCTGGCTTTCGCTGAAGACTACTAGAGTTGTGGCGATCATGAGAGGGTTAAAAATTTTTGATATTAAGTTATATTTTGCCTGACTCTCTCTCTCTCTCTCTCTCTCTCTCTCTCTCTCTCTCTGTGTCTCTGTCTGTCTGTCTGTCTGTCTCTTCCCATTTTTTTTTGAGTTTGTAGTTTTCGTTCTATGTTTCTCGTTCATTTTATTTATTGTCTTATTTTTGCTTTTTTTATATTTTTCTAGTTAAAAAAAAAATCCTTATATATGCACCTTTGTTTTTATGTATATTTCTTTCTTGGTGATTTTCTTGCTTTTTTTTATATCCTTTCCAGTTTATAAATAATTTTCTATTAATTTCTGCTGAATTCCCTTGTACTACTTAGTATTTCTTATCCCCCCAGATTTGCTTATTATTATTATTATTATTATCATCACTACTACTACTACTACTACTGCTATTATTATTATTATTATTATTATTATTATCACTACTACTACTACTATTATTATTATTATTATTATTATTATCACTACTACTACTACTACTACTGCTATTATTATTATTATCATTATCATTTATTCACTTATCATTATTGTTGCTACCTGTAAAGTTAGACTCAGTTTTTCAAAAGTTACGTATATATCAGCATAATTTTCATTCCAAGTTTTTCTAAGTCAAGTTAATTTTCTTTTCCAAGTATTTTCCTTACACAGAAGTCATTTTCTTTTTATTTTTAAGTATTTTCCCCAATAAAAACATAAATAATGTCCTCCATTATTTTTTTGTTCATATCTCTCGACGGTTGTTCTTGAGTCTATGGCACTTGTAAATTATGAGTGTTTATCGCTGTTATTTTGATGTATACAGACGATTTTATTAAGCTGAAGGAACCCTATAGGGAGTAATTTTATTCATGTAAACATCAGATGATTTGGTTCACCGAAAAACAGCCTAAAATTAAGAGAGGCCTATTTTATTCAGATTTATTTATTTAGAAACCCCCCTAGTTTTGTTTGGGGCTTACTCCAAGGAAACCCCAGACGATTTTTTAGCTGAAGAAAATCCTGACACTATTAGTGGTATAGTAAGAGGTAATTAACAGACGATTATATTAGAAAAAATATATAAGCACCACAAGGGTTTATTTCATTCAGGTTGTTTCCAGACGATTTTGTTCAGCTGGAAAATATTAGTATAAGGGGGTATATTGTACTCTCGCCAACCTCACATCAGACGATTTTATTCAGCTATATCTGGGGACAGAGGGTTGATTAAAGCTTTGTCATTATCTTGCGTCTTAAGAGAGAGAGAGAGAGAGAGAGAGAGAGAGAGAGAGAAACAGCTGAGGAAAATCGTCTGAAGGTAGCCAGAAATGGGGAAGAGTCTGAACCTTCTATGGACAGAGTTTAATTTACATATGATTTATAGCCAACTTGTTCTTTATCTGATGGAACTGGGCCACTCCAACACCCTGAACAGTAAGCCAGAAATGAGTCTCCTTGGTTACTATTCGATTTTGCCCATCATCCCTAACTACACATGACCATCAGCGGAACCGAGAGGGGATAGGTATGGTTATAAAGTTCGAGTAAATGCACTGTATCACCAGACGATTTTATTCAGCTGATTGAAGGCGAGATGTTGAGATAGTGAAGCGAAAAAAAAAAAATCCAATGAAAGAATGGTAGGTGTTATTGTGATTTTGTAGATTTCGTTACACCATTTCCTTAGCTACTTATTCTGTTTATTTATTCAGATTTTGTAGCTCTTCTTCCTTGTTTATTTAGGCAAGGATGATGGAACCAAAGGCTAACCGGAAGACTGTGTCCTCCAAGAAAAAAAAAAAATCAAATTCTGTATTGTACGCGTAACTATCCTCTTATTTTTCGCTGGTGGGAACTTTGTTAATGTTAAATCCATATAAATAGCACTGAGGAATCGATAAGATATATATATAATATGCTAAATAAATTGCCGAGAAATGAACACGACAAAGCCTATGCCACCTGGAGTACAGCAATATGCCTTTAAGTCTTCAGTATTTTATTATTTATAAATTAAACGGAATTATCTGTAGGTATGATTGGACGACTGAAAATTTTGGTTACATAGTTAATTCCTTCAATCTGGTGCCGAAGAGGGACGTCTTCGTGCGAAAGGATCGAACTAACTGGAGCGGCTTGAATGCTTCGTAATGTTTTCACCCCTGTTTGTTTATTTGTTAGCAGGATTACTCAAAAAATAGAAGAGATATTTGGACCAAATTTGGTGGGTAGATAGCCCATGTCCCAGAGAACACTCGATTAACTTCTGGGACCAATCTGTATCGTATTATAGATTCTGGATCCGGAGAACACTTTTTGCGAAACCCTGATCAGTTATGAGAAAACCTAACCCGTTATGAAGAGTGGTTTGGAAATTACGTTACCCTTGTCGGAGAGATGCGCTTCACTGAGTGCCCCTTTAGTTACGTATGCG
>NC_136972.1:28583776-28598776 GCF_032717465.1 Coenobita brevimanus | reverse complement strand
GGTGCATTTCCATATTCTATCCCCGCATTTCTCTCAGCTTTCCTATCTCTGCATTTTATCTGTGCATTTTCCACCTCTGCATTTCCATTTTTCTGTCTCTATAGGTCTCTGCATTTTCGTCTCTCCATATCTGTCTCTTCGTTTCATTCTGCACTTTCATCTCTGGATTTCTAAATTCCTATCCCTTCATTTCTGTCTCTCCATATTTATCTATCTATTTCTATATCAAAATTTCTGTCCCGCCGTTCGTATGTGCTTCTTCATCTGCATTTCCTTATCAGTATTCGTGCATGACTGTCTCTTCATTTATATAACATTTACAGTTTCCCTATCGTTTTCCCTCTGTCTGCCAACCCGTCTGTCAATCTATCTTACTATCTGTTCATTTGTGTATCTCTCTGGCTATCAATCAGTCATTATCTGTGTGACTATCTCTCCGTCCGTCTGCCTGTCTGTCTACCGGTTTGTCTATCTCACATCCACAGTCCGAATAAACTTCACAATCTGGACAACTTACTCTACAGACAATTTTGTTTGAGTTAAAATGGAAGCCTTAAGTGTTAATACTGTCACCATTAACTCTTTCATGGTCGAGGCAGCTCCAGGATTCTTCTACAGCTACCGCCAGACGATTTTATTTAGCTGAGAGTTAAGATAGAAGCCTGAGAGTGTTAACAGTTCACCATCATCATCATCATCATTATCATCATCAACTTTCAGTCCAACAATCCAATGCATCTATAAGTTACATTCCATTACACATAGTTATCTTAATTAATCTCAAGACCCATTAAGCTACGTATACACATCCATTAAACGAATCTACACATTCCCTTAATTATATTTGCAACTCCAACGACAACGGTGGTCGAAAATGCATAATAAACTTTTACAATAACACAAACTGGCAACCGCGGAAAATCGGACCAATCAGAGAGCGAGAAGAGGTAAACACGAGATTGAAGACTGACCAATAGGAGAGAGGCTTGAATTTTGGCGGGAAACAGGGATGCGGGGAGATGTGAGAGAGAGAGAGAGAGAGAGAGAGAGAGAGAGAGACGTAAAAAATGAATACAATGAAGAAACAAGAGAGAGAGAGAGAGAGATGCAAAAGGTGTGGCAGCAAGAGGAAATGAATGCAAGGAAGAAAAAGGAGGAGAAAAAGAAGAAAAGGAAAAGGAGAGAGAGAGAGAGAGAGAGAGAGAGAGAGGGAGGGGGGGGGACTACCCGTTAGCCACCATCAACGCCTTGGCAACTTACATAAACAGGCAACAGGAGGGGACTTAACCCTTTCAGCACCACGACGTATTTTTACATTTATTCCTGCAGCCTGTGAAGTCGGTCTGTTATCACCTGAGGGAACTGGGTCACTCTCACGACCTATAAAAAAAATTAAATCGGGGTTGCTTAAAATTCGGTGAGGTCAGATAGAAATGAGTCTCCTTGGTTACTAGTCAAATCAACCCATCAGTCCAACTACATGGCCATTACCTGAGCTGAAAAGGAGGAAATTAATACAAGGAAGAGGTAAGAGAAGATATATGATAGATAGACAGATAGATAGATAGACAGACAGATAGATAGATAGATGGATAGACAGAGAGATAGATAGACACACACACACACACAAAAGAGAGAGAGAGAGAGAGAGAGAGAGAGAGAGAGAGAGAGACTATAACATCCTTTTCTCTGCAATTTATTTTCCTCATTATATTATTTTTTAACCACTTCTACGTTAAAGAAGCAAATCATACCAGCAGTAAAAATAAAAAATAATATAAGGGATAAAATTAGCTTGCAATACTCAGAATAAATCGCTGAGGAATTGTAATACGCAGAATAAATCGCTGAAAAGAGGTAATGCGCAGAGTAAATCGCTGAGAAAATGTAATAAGCAAAAAAAATCGCTGAGGAATTATAATACGCAGAATAAATCGCTAAGAAAATGTAATACGCAGAATAAATCGCTAAGAAAATGTAATACGCAGAATAAATCGCTAAGAAAATGTAATACGCAGAATAAATCGCTGAGAAAATGTAATATGCAGAATGAATCGCCGAGAAAAATGCAATATCCAAAATAATTCGCCGTGGAAATGTAATACCCGGAATAAATCGCCAATGAAAGGGCGTTACGAGGTTCCCATGCCGTTGAAAATAGCACCGTATTCAGAGTAACATCGGAGGCTTCGCAGTTCCTCTCCCTCGGCGATTTATTCTGGATATTACAACTAAATATTCCCATGCCTGTTATTTATAAGGTTAAATATCGACTTCCTTTGCATATAAGAGAATACTGACGTGTCCTGAGCAGAATAAATCACCGAGAAAATTGTGTTATGAAATGTTGAAAGCCACCTAGAAGACAACCCGTCGCTGAGTAAAACCGTCTGAGAGAATTAATTGATAAATTAATAAGTATATAAAGTTAAATGGATGGGATTAAAACAGCTCTTCGTCAATTGATATAGGTACGGTTCCTCTCTCCCTCTCTCTCTCTCTCTCTCTCTCTCTCTCTCTCTCTCTCTCTCTCTCTCTCTCTCCTTTTTCACTTTCAAATTTTCGTCTTATTTACTGAACACCTGGATATGGGTTTAAGTGAGGGCCGCCTTCACGTGGTGGCACCGATATACTTGCACTACACTACCTGCAGTGAATTGAAGCTTGGACCTTGTTGGAGGGACACAAGTCAAGAGTGAATGCAGTGGAAATGAGTTATCTGAGAGGAGCGTGTGGAGTCGCATGGAGAGACAGACTGACAAATGAGGCAGTGAAGGAGTGTTGTGGTGTGGATGTGGATATGGTAGGAAGCGTTAGGAGAAACACATTGAGGTAGTTTGGACATGTGGAGAGGATGGAGAGTGAGAGCCTAACGAGGAGAGTGTACAGTATGTGAGTGAGATGGAGGTGAGGGGGGGGAAAGGGAGGGGGAGGCCGAGGATAAGGTGGAGGAATGGAGTGGAGAGGTATAGGAGACACGGAGATGTGAGCTGGGAGCGGGGCGGAAAAATGGCGGGGGACAGGGCGACATGGAGGCGATTTGTTTGTGGCCACCCCTCACAGGATTAAGGCGTCTGGCAATAGATAGATAGACTACCAAGAGTACGGGCCAGTAACCTTTAAATCATTCCTTACAATATATTTTTTAAACAGTACTCACACCGTAAAATTTTTGAGTTGCAAATTGTCAAAAAATGTAAACCTGGAGACAGATGCTTAGAGAGAGGCCTGCGTGTGGTGGCACCGAAATATGCAGGCGGCTCAACTACCTGGTTATACGAACATCGCTCAGGTACTCCCCTATCCCCGGAAAGGAGGATGGATGACAGCAGGAGGGCAACGTAAGCCTGCAGCCAACCGGGTTCAAGCTTTAACTGAACTTAGAACCTCAAGAACGATGGAACCTTACTGTAATTTATATTTACTATCTCCAAACGATCTCTTTCAACCAGTTCACGCCGAGGACGTCTTTTATATCGTAGTGATGTAGTGATTCTCTCATTTGGCACAGATCTTCGTCCTTTTGCGGCTGCTTGTAGCTCAGTGGCAGAAGAGACAGTGCTACGGTTTATATCCTTTCCATTGCACTTCTTCGTGATTAGGACTATAGTCGTGTTAATCTCCTACAGCTCAGTGGCAGAAACAGATAATGCTGCGGCTCTATATCCTTTCTACTGCACTTCTTCGTGACTAGTATCATGATCTAGTGTTAATCTCATGTTCCACCTCAATGGCAGAAACAATACTACGCTCTACATCCTTTCTACAGCACTTCTTCGTGACTAGTACCATATTCTAGTGTTACTCTCCTTACAGCCTAGTGTTTGAAATAGATAATGCTACGGCACTACATCCATTCCATAGCACTTCTTCGTGACTAATCCTATATTCTAGTGTTAATGTCATGTTCCACCTCAATGGCAGAAAAAATACTACGCTCTACATCCTTTCCATTGCACTTCTTCGTGACTAGCTCAGCTCTGCGGCAGAAATAGGCAATGGGACGGGTAAGGGAAGGAGGAGGAGGAAAAAGAAGGAAGATAAAAACAGAGGGAATGTAACAGAAAAAAGATAGCTTGAGAGAGAGAGAGAGAGAGAGATTCCCATTTCATTCCTCTCTCTCTCTCTCTCTCTCTCTCTCGCGTGAGCAAGCAAAAGGGTGTCACTTAGAGACATTGTAGCTAATCTCCTAAATTGCCTCTCTCGATAAACTTTGCTCTCTCTCTCTCTCTCTCTCTCTCTCTCTCCCCTAAAACGCAGCCATTCTCGACATATCGTTCGGTTCACGGTCCTGGCTTCGTCTTAACAAAACCAATAACGCCAACACACTCTCACACGGGGCTATCAAATTTGCATACCCCGCCAACTTCCTCTCCCTCCTTCCCCCCACGCCAACCTGTCACAACTGCTTATAATCAGATATTCAAACGACGCTGCGGTAGTTTATAAGGGAATGAATAATTTACTTAACTTCACGGTGTGGGGAGAATGGGGTGACGAGGTGGCGGATGCAAGATGAAAAAAAACAACTATCCTAAATGCCCTTCAGTAGTCTTGCAGTTGGGGCAAATTTTCGACTACTAGTTCACCTGTTCTGCTCGTCACCTATCTCTCCTGCAAAATATTACTGAGAGAGGCTTGGTATATTTCTTTCCCACTGATAAGCACGTTCGTTTAATGTTTCTCCTACTCTGATTCTCACTTTCCTCTGCTGGCCAATATTCCTGAGAGAGGCTTGATATGTTTCCCTACCCATGGATACAAAACATGGTCTAATATTTCACCTCTTCGACCTATCACTTTGCTGGTTAATATTCCTACCCTGAGAGAGGTTTGGTATGTTTTTCCGTCCACTGATACAAATATTGGCCTAATATTTTCACCTCTTGTACCCACCACTTTGCTGGCTGATATTGCTAACCTGAGAGAGGATTAGTATGTATCCCTGCTCACAGATAAATGTGTTCGTCTGTCACCGTTTCTACCTGTCACTTTCCTCTTCTGGCTACTATTCCTATGCCGAGAGAGGCTTGACACGCTCCTCCGTCTAAAGGTACAAAAGCTCTTCTCGTATTTAATTCCCTCTAGCCATTTTCCTCCCCTGGTTAATATTCCTAAGCAGAGAGGGGCTTAGTATATTTTATTGACCACATATACAAAAGTTGGCCAAATATTTCACCTCTTTTACCATACTTGGCGCTTTCCTATCGTTGCTACTACTGCCAAGCTGAGAGGGGCATGGTATGATTCTTTGCTCAGAGATACAAAAGTTGGCTCCAAACTTCTCCTTTTCTGGCTGTTTGGCCATGTGGAGAAGATGGAGAATAAGAGACTAAAGAGGAGAGTGTATGTGTGTGAGGTGGAGGGGGAGACCGAGGATGAGAAGGAGGGATGGAGTGGAGAGGTATATGAGGGGAAGGAATAAGTTGGAGGGAGGGTAGGGAAATGACAGGATACAGGGCGATATGGAGGCAATCTGTTTGTGGTCACCCCTTTCGGGATTAAGGTGTCTGGCTATAGACAGGTAAACAGAATCTACCTGTACCATGCAATCTAATATTCTTAAGCTGAGAGAGGCTTGGTATTTTTCTAGCCCAGTGAAACAAAAAGATATCTTAGTATTTCTCCCCTGCTCTGTCACTTGCCGCTGTTTTTCTAATATTCTTAAGCTGAGACTTGGATTACGTTACTTAATACTTCATCTCCTTTTCTTATTATTTTCTCCTGCTAGTTAATACTGTCAGACTGAGAGAGATGTGGTATAATTCTTTACGCACAAATGAGTCTGTGATATGCTGCTTTAGGGAGTGTGAGGTACCAAAGTCTGAAGCAGATGGAGATGAATCGTATGCCAAGTTTTATCCCAGAATTATTATTATTATTATTAATTATTATTATTATTATTATTATTATTATTTCAGGCCGATAACATATGGTTTTTGATGGGGCTTTTACCGTCTTCCCGTCCGAGGATAGGGTAGCCAGATTTGGAGAGAGAGAGAGAGAGAGAGAGAGAGAGAGAGAGAGTGTGTTGTGGTAATGGGGGAAAGTTGCCAACACCTCCGAGGCCTGATGCGGTGGGAGTAGGATTAAGGATGTGGATAATAATAATACTGATGATGATAAAATTAATAATGACGGTAATATCTGCAATAATAATAATAATAATAATAATAATAATACGTCTCCTCTGACATGCCTATTTCCCCTGCGATATTATTTAGTTATTCTCACATGGTACGAAATTATATGAGAGAGAGAGAGACAGAGAGAGAGAGAGAGAGAGAGAGGATAATTCATAAACGAGATGAGGAAAATCATTAATTATTTGCAATTAAGATCAGAATATAAACTGCACAAGAAAGAAAAACAAGAAGAAAATGAAAGAGAAGAACACGGAAAAACACAAGACAAGGAGAGAGAATGAAAAAAATACGTAACATGAAACACACACACACACACACACACACACACACACACGATATGCAATTTCTACCATTTCAAAAGTACATTTTTTTTTTTTCGTTCTTATTTACGAGGAAATTTTGGCGTTCAGTACTGCACAAACTAATATTTTTCTCCACTGTTTAATCGCTAATTGCCAGATCAGCCGCTCAGCGTGGTTTATAGGCAGTCATAAATTAGGTGCTGACGTCTCTCTCTCTCTCTCTCTCTCTCTCTCTCTCTCTCATAATTCAGGGGGAAATGAGGAATGGTCGTATGGAGAGGAAACTGGTGAAATACTGTAGTTACTCCTATATCGTTTTCTGTTAATTTATTGTTTTGATGCGCGCCTCATTTTCTGTCAAATGTTAGAGGGTTATCTGAGTTATTATGATCAAGTTTTAATCTCAAATTCAATGACTTATCTCTCTCTCTCTCTCTCTCTCTCTCTCTCTCTCTCTCAAATAAGGCTATATGTCGTATTAGGTTCGCAGCACCTTATTCTCAGCGATTTATTATCTCTGTTCCACCTTAACAATTTCTCGTGTGTTTTTTGTATCCCTCTAATATGGAGATACCTTGCATCAGTAACACACAGTACAGCATTAAGTGTAAACAGGCAAAATAAATCGCTTAGGAATAGGTGTCAAGAAGCTTCCCATGCAACCTCGAATAAGGCTATAGGTCGTATTATCAATTCTTAACACCTTCTCGTGTTTTTTTTTTTTTTTGTATCTCTAGATCTACTCCCTCCACTTTGAAAATCCTCCCCAAAGATGGATAAAAATTTTCTTGTGACAGTTTATATTAAAAGAAAAAAAATCGTAGGGAAGGGGTGAAAAAACTAAAAAAAAAAACACAACTAAACACAACTAAAAAAAAAATTCTGTATATTTTCGAGTTTTAGTTCCTGTTAAGGCTGAATATAAACGTGAGATTTTTTTGTTTTTTCCAGGTGATTTGATTGTGTGTGTGTGTGTGTGTGTGTGTGTGTGTGTGTGTGTGTGTGTGTGTTTTAGTGCTCAGTTTTTTTCAGAAGTGCCTTATTTTGCCGTGGCGGTGATACGAGTAGGGGAGGAAAGACGGCAGAATTGGTATATATTCAGGGAGAGCGTCAAGGACATTCGAAATCCATAAAATGACATCAGAAAAATTGCAAATAAAAATGACTGAAAGACAAGAACAGAACATGAAATAAACAGAAAGAAAAAGGGAAAAATGAAGAAATGGGGTAAAAAAAAAAATAATAAAATAAAGTTTAAAATGAACACAAATTAATTAACAATGTGTACAACTAGTGAGGATCTGGCCCTTCTCCCCTTCAGGCTAAGATACGTGTAAATGTGTGTGTGTGTGTGTGTGTGTGTGTGTGTGTGTGTGTGTGAAAATTGGGAGTGTGTCGTCTTGTCTCGGCTACCCATCTTTTTTTTTTGGGGGGGTGGGGGGGAGGAATCAGCCCAGGTAGACAGACAGATAGATAAATATATTGGCTAAAGACGTTGTGTGGCAAGACCAACCACCTCTCAGTGTTCTGAATGGACTCTGTAGCCATACCTTTACAGCAATAAATATTTCCATCAGTGAATATTACATAGAAGTGAAACAAAACGTAAATCTCATACAGAACACGAAAATCTATGGAAAAAAAAAAAACAGGGAGCGAAGGAAAACTTAAAAAAAAAAGACGATGATGAAATAGGTCAGCCATAAATCATAAAACTGACGAAATAAAAACTACCAAAAAAAAAAAACTAAAATGAACACAGAAAATCTAAAATGAGTAAAAAAAAAAAAAAAAAAAGGTGGCAACAGAATCATTGTCAAAAAGAGCCAGAGAAAAATGAAAAAATCTCCAAAAAATCCAAAAAAAAAAAACACCAAAAATATGAAGGGAAAATGCTGAAAGGGGTCTATGAAAAAAAAAAAAATGAATCCGGGAAAAATGATTAAAGAAAAAGAAAGATGAAAAGAGAGAAAGACTATTTTTCCTTGAGCAACTCTTAGGCTGATTGACTTCCAAAGGGAATGGCGAGAGAGAGAGAGAGAGACTGACTGAATGAAATATAGATAGACATACCAGAGAGAGAGAGAGAGAGAGAGAGAGAGAGAGAGAGAGAGACTGACTGACTGAAATATAGATAGACATACCAGAGAGAGAGAGAGAGAGAGAGAGACTGACTGACTGAAATACAGATAGACATACCAGAGAGAGAGAGAGAGAGAGAGAGACGGACTGACTGAAATATATAGACATACCAGAGAGAGAGAGAGAGAGAGAGAGAGAGCATGGCAGAAGGTAGACAGGTGGATAGATACACTGACTGAAAGATAGAGAGACAGAGAGAGAGAGAGAGAGAGAGAGAGACAGAGAGAGAGAAGGGGGGATCCCAGCATTACGAAAGACAACCTCAGAGTAAAATAACCTTTACGATGCGAGGCTATTAGGTCGAAAATGCCACTTTCTCCCAGCTAGGCGTTGTCTTGTGGGCGTCAGGGTAAATTAGGCTTTAGGAGCTTGTAAATAAGGGAGAAAATTGTTTGCATGGCTTAAGGAGAAACTGCGGGCTGAGAGAGAGAGAGAGAGAGAGAGAGAATGTGAGATGAAATGTGGGATTGATAATAGAGAAAGGATGGAGAAGGGAGGGAGGGAGAGACCGGGTTGCGTGAGGAAGAATATGTGTAATGAAAAATAAGATTGGAGAGAGAGAGAGAGAAAGAGAGGGAGGGAGAGAGAGAGAGAGAAAGAGAGGGAGAGAGGGAGAGAGAGAGAGAGAGAGAGAGAGAGAGAGAGAGAGAGAGAGAATATCACCCTATTGACAAAGTTGAGTAAAGCCCCCATAAGATTGTAATAATTAAGTACGAGATAAATTATTTAAAAAAAAAATTATTTTATCCACTCGGCCACCACTTCTCTCTATTTAACTCAGTAATTATATACTTAATGAGATTTTAATTGATGATTAAGGGTTATATTATGGAATTTTTAGTTTTTATTTATTTTCCTCTCTCTCTCTCTCTCTCTCTCTCTTCTCATATTTCCTCATTAATTGTCCACTTCCCCCTCCCCCCCTCTCTCTCTCTCTCTCTCTCTCTCTCACACACACACACACACACACACACACGCATTACCTACTCCCGCCAGACGATTTTATACAGCATTAGAGAAATCCCCCTCATAGTAAAGATATCAGATTTTTAACAGAACAAATATCAATAAACTTCATATACTGTATTTTAAAGAAGAAATTTTGCCTGCAGAGGTATCGTACGTATGTAAACAAAGATCACGGACTATCGTACACACCTAAGATTAACGTACACACACACACACACACACACACACACACACACACACACACACACACACCGGGGACGGGGGCTAGGGGCTTTATCACCTTTTCCTCATAGCATCTTTTCCTTAGCGATTTATTTTGCATAATACACCTTTCCATTTTATGCTATTTATCCCGCTAACGCCACATACAAATTTTTCATGAATAATAGACGAAGAGATAATGAAGAGAGAGAAGACATAGATAAATAATTTCATAATAAATTGGAGTGAGTAAATAGAAGCAAAAAGAAAAAAAAAAAGGAATTCCAGTGAACGAAAGAAAATTATAAACAAGTGAACGAGAAAGAAAAAAAAGGAATATGAGTTAAAAACAGAGAAAGAAAAAGAAAGAAAACAAGAAAAAATCGGAATAAAAAAAATCACAACTGAATTATCAATAAAAAAATGGAAAAAGAAATATAATAATGAAAACGAAAGAACAGAAAGAAAACGGGAGACGCACAGGAAGGAGGGGGGTCTAAAACTTTATCAGAAGAATATTCCTAAAAGTTAGCAAGGAGCAAACGAGAGAGAGAGAGAGAGAGAGAGAGAGAGAGAGAGAGAGAGAGAGAGAGTGGGGGGGGGAATGAGAGGGATAGCAAGAGAAGGGAAGGAAGAAGGAAAGAAAAGTTGGAAGAGGAAGGAATCGACGAGAGAGAGAGAGAGAGAGAGAGAGAGAGAGAGAGAGAGAGAGAGAGAGAGAGAGTTAATTACTTGGAGAACAAAATTAGAGCAATGCACCTGGAGACAGACAGCCAGACAGACACAGAAACTAAATTAAGTGAGAAAGTCAAAGCGACGGTTTAACAGAGAGAGAGAGAGAGAGAGAGAAATTCATTCTTCCTCCAGACGATTTTCTTCAGCTGTGGATTTTTTTTATTTTTTTGTCTTGGCCTAAAATTGCCATCTCTCCATCTAGACAGCCGAGTTGTAATGGAGGCTTTGGACTAGAATACATTGCTAGTCACGAAGAAGCGCAATGGAGAGCTTGCAGAGCCGTATTGTTGTCTTTCTCTGTCCAAAACTACACGGAAGAAGCTCAAAAGGAAGAGAATTTGAGCCAAGTTAGAGTGAAGAGAGTCTAGTCAAATTTTCCCCACCTAACAAAGATCCCTAACCTCTACCAGCTCACTTGATGATCAGTTGTACTTAGATTGGAAGGTAGATTTGACTAGTAACCAAGGAGACTAACTTCTACCACGCCTCACCGAATTTCATGTACCCACTACTTTATATTATCTTGTGATTGACCCAGTTCCGCCAGATGAATGCAAACCAGCTATTTAGTGGGCTAGATATCGCCTTCCTTAACCCTGTCGTGTTCGGGACAACTCTTGTACTATTTCATCTTCCATAGTGTGTTCCCTTCAACTTGGCCTAGATTTTTCTTTTTTTAAGTTTTTCTCACGTAGATAGCAAGCACAGCGGTAAAAAGAGAGACAATTCCAATGCTCTAAATCTATTCCACAGCACCTCTTCGTGACTAGCATGAGTAGCATTAATCTATTGCTACAGGTCAGTATGCAGGATGGAGATATGGCAATTTTAGGCCATGTGAAAGTGAGAAGAGTTTAGTCACGAAGAAGTGCCACAGAAAGGATAAAAGGAGCCGTGATGCTATCTTATTCCGCACCGAGCTACGTGAAATGAGCCGCAAAAGGACGAAAAATCTCCAAATTAAAGTGAAAGGAGTATAGAAAATATCACAAACCCCCCCAAACAATATTACGAGTGGAAACTAAGGAGAAATGTCTGTGTTGACGTCTTGATGATTTATGAGAGAAAACGTTTGCTTTTATGGGTAACTCTGACAGATTTATTTAATTTCGTCATTTTCTTTCGTGTGTGTTTAAAGGGGGTATGAGTGCTGTAATGATGCTGGGGTTATCTTGAAGCGACTGTGTAGGATATTCTCTCTCTCTCTCTCTCTCTCTCTCTCTCTCTCTCTCTCTCTCTCTCTCTCTCTCACACACACACACACACAAAGCCATACGGTTATACTGAACAGACTACTCATTTTAATTCTCTCTCTCTCTCTCTCTCTCTCTCTCTCTCTCTCTCCTTAGCATATACAGACCCGTTTTCTTCCATTCTTTATTCCAGCTTAAGCCAGACGATTTTATTCAGCTGAGAGTCCTAGGAGCCTGAGAGTGTCAATCCCCCTGCTTCGATGGACTTAACCTTTTCCCTACGATGACGTCAGATTTTAAACTCTATCTCCAGACGATTTTCCTCAGATAAGACTTGACGAGAGACATCTATCTATCTATCTATCTGTCTATCTATCTATTTATATACCCATCTACTTATTTACCAATCTATCCAACTATCTATCAATTTCCGTCTGTAACTACCTTTCTATCTATCTTTCTATCTATCTATCTATCTATCATCCAAAAATCAGAAGCGTAAGACCCCTGGGCGACACTAATTCATTCCCGACGCTGAAAGAGATGGTGACCCGCCTCACTCGCCCCTGAGCGGCATTATGTGACGAATTAACCCCAACCATCCCTCAGATTTAACTATTACACACACCATCCGAACTGAGCGCCTTAACCCACGAGGCCGCCAGGGATCGTTTGGTTATATGGTTACCACCCAACGTAGATGACGAAAAACTTGGTGGTGATGAAGGGACTGATGAGGAAAAGTGTGTGCTGGGTTGAGAGAGAGAGAGAGAGAGAGAGAGAGAGAGAGAAACTAGTTACCATAACAGACAGACAGACAGACACAGAAATAGATAAATAGAAGACTAGCTACTTAGATAGATTGACAGATAGACAGAGATAGATAGATTGATTGGCTAGACTGATAGACAGTAGATAGACAAGAGAGAGAGAGAGAGAGAGAGAGAGAGAGAGAGAGAGAGAGAGAGGGGGGGGGGTCCAGCCACGCCCACCCACCACCACCACCTCACAGGGTATGATCTGACTTACAATCAACTCCTTCCTTCATTCCTTCAGTCTCTCCTTCATTCCTTCACTTTCTCCTTCATTCCTTTCTTCTTCCTTCATTCCTTCACTTTCTCCTTCCTTCAACTTTTCTCTCCCTCCCTCCTTTCCTTCCATCATTCCTTCCTTCCATTCCCTCTCTCCTTCTTACCTTCCTTCCTTCCTTCCCTCATTCTCCTCTCTTCATCTGATTTTTCTTTCCATATTATCAAATTTCCTTCTTCATTCCTTCATTTCA
Organism: Coenobita brevimanus; assembly: GCF_032717465.1. Taxonomy (NCBI): domain Eukaryota; kingdom Metazoa; phylum Arthropoda; class Malacostraca; order Decapoda; family Coenobitidae; genus Coenobita; species Coenobita brevimanus. The sequence goes on along the minus strand of NC_136972.1, from coordinate 28,585,806 downwards.
TCTTCCTTCTTCCTTCCTGAGTTCCTTTTTTTCCTTCCTTATCTCCCTTCTCCCATTCCTTACTTCCCTCCCTCCCTCCTTCCTTCCTTCATTTACTCCTCCTTTGTTTGTTTATCTTTCTTAACTCCTTCAGCTTTTCGATTCATTCTCCTTTTCCTTTATTTCCTTCATCTCTGTCTCTTTTGTTTATTTCTCTCCTTCATTTACAACTTTTCCTTCATTATTTTCATTCATGTCTCCGTCCTTCCCCCTTTCTTCCTTCCCGTCTTCCAGCCTTCTTCTTTCCTTCATCAGTATTTGCTACCTTCATTGGCTCTACTTCCTTCCTTCCTTTTTTCTTTCCTTTCTTCGTTCATTCATTCATTCACTCCTGCCTTCCTTCTTTCATTTCTTCCTTCCTTCCTTTTCCCTCATTCCTTCCTTCCTTTTTTTTCTTTCCTCTCTTCATTCATACATTCCTGTCTCCTTTCCTTCCTCTCTTCCTTCCTACTTTCCCCTTCCCTCCTTCCTGCCTTTCTCTTCCCTCCCTCCTTCCTTCCTTCCTCCCTCTCACCACCACCATCTCACGGGATATGATCTGACTCACAATCAGCCCCTCCTTCACTCCTTCTTTCCTTCACTCCTTCCCTCCCTCCTACATTTTCCCCCTCCTTCTCAAATTCCTTCCATTCTTTCCCTCCCTACATTTTTTACGCCTCATTTTCCTTCCTCTGTCCCTCCTTCCTTCATCCACTCCATCATTCTCTGTGTCCTTCTTTCTCCTTCCTTCCTTCCCTTTTTCCTACTGTCTTTCTTTCCTTCCTTCGTTCCCATCGTGGCTTTCTCTTCCCTCTTTCCTTTATTTTCCTTCCTTCCTTTCCTCGCTCTCTCCTTCCTCCTTCCTTCAGCTTCCCTCCTTCACTGTCTACTTCCATCTCTCTTCTTCATCCCTTCCATCAGTCATTCCCTTCTTCCTTCTTCCCTTCCCTCCTTCCTTCCTTCCTTCCTTCACCATTTTACAGGTTATTCGGCTTTCAATCAACTCTTCCTTCATGCATTCATTCCTTCTTTCATTCCTTCATTCCCTCCCTTCCTCATTCCTTCCCTCATCCTTCCATTCTCTTTCAATAATCATGTTATTTCTTCCTATTTTCTTTAAATTGTCTTCCTTCCATTTTACATCCTTCCTTCACTCTCCCAAACCTTTTCCTTCCTTCATTCCTCCCTCCCTCCCTCCTCTTTCATTTCTTCATTCCTCCCTTCCTTCCTCCCTCCCTCCTTCCCTTCCTACCTCTTTTCCTTCCTTCCTGCCTCCTTTTCTTCCTTTCTCCTTCCTCCCTCCTTTCCCTTCCTTCCTCCCTTCCTTCCTTTCTCCCTCCCTCCGTCCTCCTTCTCTTCCTCCCTCCCTTCCTTCCTTCCTCTCTCATATATTCAATTCTATAATCCCTCTAACCATATTATTGTTACACATATTTTACAAGCTGAACAAAATCGTCTAAAGGCAGCAAGAATGTAAGTTAAAAAATCGTTGTCCTACGCTGAATAAAATCGTCTGGAGAAGCAAGAATAAAATCGCTGCCCAAAATCGTCCTTAAGATTTCCGCAACTGAATGAAATCGTCCGTAGGGAGAATAGACTAGGAAAACCATCACATTATTTCCCTGCGCTGAGGAAAATCGTCTGAAGGAAGCAAAAATAGAGTAGAAAAAGACTAGAAAATAGACAAGAAAAACCATCACATTACTTCCCTACGCTGAGGAAAACCGTCTGAAGGAAGTAGAAAATAAATTAAATCATAAAACATATTTTTTCGAAACTGAGGAAAAGCGCCTGAAGCACCAGTTAAAAAATCGCTTAATCCTTTCCAGGCGAAAATCTTCCCTCAGCATTAAAAAAACCGTCTGAATGTGGCAAGAACAGGCTTTTAAAATTCGTCAGTTCCAAAAAAGGGGTAAAGGAGACTAAATACATCTTTCCTCAGCTGAAGCAAATCGTCTGGAGAAAGCAGGGATGGAAACCGTCTTCGTGCAGGGGGGTTTGGACTGGATACC
>NC_136972.1:28566276-28578776 GCF_032717465.1 Coenobita brevimanus | reverse complement strand
TTTCATATCTCAGTAAGAGAGAGAGAGAGAGAGAGAGAGAGAGAGAGAGAGAGAGAGAGAATTACTGAATGGAAACTAGGCATAACTGTTCATTACCATCATCATAATCAGTCATTATCATTATTATTATTATTATTATTATTATTATCATTATTATTATTATCCATCCATCCATCCATCCATCATCCAAACCTACGTTGCCCCATGAGGAGCGTAGGAGCCCGGGGCTAGGCAAGTTGGTCCCGGCATTTACGATGAGCGTGACCAGTCTCACTCATTCCAGAGTAACATTATGTGATCAATAAACCCCAACCACTCCTTGGATATAAACCTTCAGCAGCTTAATCCGATTAGAGCGCCGTAATTACCCACTAAACCACCAGGCGCCAAAAATTGGTTATATGGTTACCACTCAGCATAGTAAATGGTTTCCTGGTGTACAGGAAACCATTCGGCTTGTCACTCAGCGTAGAGTCACCCACAGGCAGAAGGAAGAGGAAAGAATGAAGGAAAGAAAAACAAAAGAGGGAGTGTAAAGTTACCCGTAGGCAGAAGGACGAGGAGAGAATGAAGGAAAGGAAGACAGAAGAAGATGGAAGGAAAGAAGGATGGAGGAGAGGAAAGGGCAGGCACCCGACAGCAGCACTACATCGAGTGAGTGGATGGTGAGCGCCCCCACCTACCATTATTATTATCATTATCATTATTATTAGTAGTAGTAGTAATAGCAGTGGTAGCAATCGTAGTCGTAGTGGTAGTAACAGCATAGTAGTAGAAGTGGTGGAAGTAGTATAGTAGTAGAAGTGGTAGTAGTAGTAGTAGTAGCATCATCATCCTAACTTGAATTTCTTACACTTTTATTGAGATTAAGAAGGATTTCAAAAAAGTACCTCAAATTAAATTATCATCATCATCATCTTACTCTCTCAGTGGCTAGAAAAGAAAATACGGATGCCAAAGTAATCATCATCATCATCATCATCATCATCACCCAAATTCTTAATCCTATCACTACATTAACTTCTTACTGATTTTATTCTTCCCTCCTCCAGACGATTTTATTCAGCATAGGAGAGAGAGAGAGAGAGAGAGAGAGAGAGAGAGCGTTCCCTCCTCTCTCCTCCCCCCTCCCTATCTCTCCTCTCCTTTAGTACCATTTTATGACACCAGAGAGATTACGCGAATAGATGCTTACTCCTCACAGACTCAAAACACTGTATAGATCTTTAGGGCAGTCCAAATATAGCGCTTTTTTACTCCAACGTATTATTTCTTGTGTATTGAAGGGACGCCGGAGTTAGGAATATTATCAAATCCTCCATCATTTTACTCCCTGCTCCCACCGCCAATCCCACGCCCACACCAGCAGACTGAGCGGTGGCCAGAACACGTAATATAAAGCTAGCTGAGTTTCTAGTGTATACTTTCATAGGGAATAATTATACCCTTGAATAACATGGGGGTAAAGTTGTACATACTGAAGGTGGGAACGTTGGGTGGGGTACTCCCTGCAAAATAAATTACTTGAAGAATCGAACCTTTTTCATATCCCTCAGTTATGTAAGAGAGAGAGAGAGAGAGAGAGAGAGAGAGAGAGAGTTGTGCGAGTGATTAGTCTTGTCAATGTTTTTCTTCATAATGTGTGTGTGTGTGTGTGTGTGTGTGTGTGTGAGAGAGAGAGAGAGAGAGAGAGAGAGAGAGAGAGAGAGAGAGTCCAAACTTGAATGACATTTGGTAACAGGTGGCCACATATCGAGGCACCTGATGAAGCAGCCTGAGTAGAGCAGCTATGGCGTCCACCCAGGAGCCAATCCATCTCATATTTCCTTGCAGCTCGCCGTGAGAAGCCTTAGGTGAGGTGTGCTTACTACAAAGGGACACCGGATCCCGACTCAGTGTATGTACTATTTAGAACCTGCAGGACGGACCCACAGACGCAGTTGAGGAGCAGTGATGGACGGGAATGTGCAGCCAGAGAGACAGGGGTTAAATAGCAACAGGAACAGCAGCAACAGGAACAGCAGCAGCAACAGCAGCGTCTTCGAGCGGGGTGTGTTCCAGTCCAGTAGCTTTTGATGAGAATAATGCTAAGTGATGGTTATATTCACTCACCACTTACCACTATATTCTCACATGTTGCTTTCGATGTGATTTTCGTTTTGTTGTTTTGTCTTCTACTAAAATCAGATAAGCATGAAGGAACCTGTGATCTGCGCCAAAGCTTTAATTAGGCCGATGGAGGGTGAGAGACTGACGAGGAGAGTGTATGTGAGTGAGGTGGAGGGAGGGAGAGGGAGGGGGAAGCCAAGGATGAGATGGAGGGATGGAGTGGACAGGTATATGAGAGAAGGGGTTGTGAGCTGGGAGCAGGGCAGTGAAATGGCGGGGGACAGGGCTACATGGAGACGATTTGTTTGTGGCCACCCCTTACGGGAATAATGCGTCTGGCAATAGATAGATAGATAGCATATAGCCACAGAGGTACTAGAGATCAAAGAAAATCGGCCACACAGTCCCTCAAAACAATAATTATTTTTGTATCAATATTCATCATTTAAGTGGCAAGTCCCATGTTTTTGAGGATAAACAATAAAGAAAATACTAACATCAATAAATTACGCTTTATGACTTTTAAGAAAAATTATAGTATTAAAAAAAAAGTTGGCGCATTTTGAGGTCTATATTTTACGGTATATTAATTTTTCATGGATATCAAAGAGGTGTAGTTCATATCAATAGCTTCTATAATTCAGAAAAAACTGCAGGATTAGAGGCTGCCCCCACTTGATACCCCTACCCATATCTCTGCCTGTGTCAAAGTGTTCTTGCTTGCTCGCGTCCCTCGCTCGCTCGAACAGAAAAAAAAACAATAACCACTTCCTGTTTGCAACTGTTTATAAAGCTAAAAAAATTAAGATAATCAGAATGATTTTATTTTCTTAGCTAACAAGAGGAAACTATGTTCATAGGCCTTCGGTGAAAGTACTGCAGCCAATTTTAAAAAGTTTCTTTCTTTGAAACATAATTATGTGAGTCGCTAAATGCCTCCTTGTGGCCAGAATTGAGAAGTTGCTAATTAAGCAGCCGATGCATCAGCTGACATGTTAAATAAACTCACAGTGTCAAGCTGAACAACTCTGTATATCAAAAGAAAATCGCACAGACTCTCTAGGAGCAGATATTCAAACTTTCCTAAAAGGAGAAAAAAAAAAAATACCGCAAGTGTAGGCCTACCATTTATAGGCCTGTTGTGACTGAAATATTACTCCTCAGTTTAAATCTATTAATTTTATTGTCATCTTTTAAGATCGTGTTTTCTTAACTATTTTGTTACAGCTAAAGCCAGACGATTTTATTCAGCTGAAAGCAAATCACAGGGGCCTGATAGTGTTAATACTGGCATCATAAACCCTCCCATGCTCACCAGGTACCTTATATCAGCTGACGGAAGACGATTTCGTTCAGCTGAGAGTGATATGGGAGGATGAGAATGCTAAGTCAACGAATGGCCTTATCTTAGTCGAGCTGTGGGTGAGATTAAATAAAGAAAGTAAAGCAGGTTAAGGTAGATAACTCTCTCTCTCTCTCTCTCTCTCTCTCTCTCTCAGACACGCACACGCATACACATCCAATTGCACATTCACCCATGCACAGTCTGTAACAGCCAAAGTCATCTAATTGTAGGTAGGCAAGCAGGTAGGTAGGCAGGTAGGTAGGTAGGTAGGTATGTTAGCGGGTAGGTAGGTAGTTGGCGGGAAGGTTGGTATTGTAGGTAAGTAGGTGACAGGTAGTTATGTAAGTAGCCTATTAGGTAGGTAGGTAGGTAGGTGTATTGGCAGGGAGGTAGGTTGGTAGGTAGGTAGGTATGTTGGTACGTAGGTATGTAGGTACGCAGGTAGGTAGGCATGTAAGTAGGTAGGTAGGTAGCTGGATGTGCAGAAGGGTTTACTGACCCTCTTACGGTAGGGACAATTCTAGACGATTTTATACAGCTGAGAGTGAGTCATAGGAGCCTGGGGATTAACCACAGCGTAAGTAGGTAGGTAGGTAGACAGGTAGGTCGGTAGGTAGGTAGGTGGGTGTGTTGGTAGGTAGGTTGGTTGATAGACAGGTAGATAAGTAAGTAGGTATGTTGGTAGGTAGACAAGTAGGTAGGCATATTCGTAGGTAGGTTGGTTGATAGATAGGTATGTAGGTATGTTGGTAGGTAGGTGGGTAGGTAAATAGGTAGGTGGGTAGATGGGTAGGTAGGTAGGTAGGTAGGTATGTTTGGCCTGCATTTTAATTCAGTGGGAAGAACTTATGTGGCAATAACACCAATACTAAGAACAAGAACAAATGCAAGAACAACAGGAGGCATGGGTCTCTCTCTCTCTCTCTCTCTCTCTCTCTCTCTCTCTCTCTCTCCTGTGACTTAACCAGATGATACTACTACTACTACTACTACTAAACACTGGGCAGATATGGAGGAAAATCTACCCATCGAGTACACGAAGGTAACACAATGATTTCCAGTCCCATTTTCTTCCCAGTAAAGAGAAAACGATCAAATCTACATCCAGCTCCCTAAATCTACTGGCAGGTGAACAGGGAGAGAGAGAGAAACAAGCTTTGTCTAGAAGTCTGACCGGCTCAAGTACCGAATATAATGCTACTAAAAATTTTATGTACATACCATGACCCCGAAAATAAGTAAAAAAAAAAAAAAGAATCCAGTGCTTTATATCCAAAAGTAATATTCTTAAAAAGATATTGAGTTTTATATTAAGGGTATTTTAGTTGAGTTCAGACGATTTTCCTCAGCTGGGAGTGAGATTTGCAGCCCAAGACGGTTAAGGAACCTCCCTAACACGTTTTTCTAGGCGATTTAGTTTGCTTATTACACCTTACTGCCCTCTTCTGTGTTACATCAATCCTTCATCGCTGTTCTCTGCACAAATAACGTTCAAAGGAATGTTAATCACCCCTATCCAAAAATCAATCGCTAAAGAGAAGGTGTTAGGGAGCCTTCTGAGCCTAAGAGTGTATAAACTGGTACCATTAACCCTTTCATGGCTGGGACAACTCTAGCAATCTATTCCAGTCAACGCCAGACGATTTTATTCGGCTGAGAAAGAGAGAGAGAGAGAGAGAGAGAGAGAGAGAGAGAGAGAGAGAATCAGCAATTTCAACCTCCCTTCAATCCTATAGTAAATCTGCTTTCATCTGAAGGAACCGGGCCACTCCTACAACTTCAAGGCTAAGTCCTGGTTGCATTAAATTCGATAGAGTCTCCTTGGTTACTAGTCAAATCAAGCCTCCAATCTGACTGAACATGATCATCAATTGAGCCGAAGGATGTTCCGGCTCTGTTACATGAAGCGAAGTGACTGTAATACTGTATCATATTACGAGGACTAGATATGGTACGGTGTGGTGTGGTAGGGTGATTTTGTGTGGTGTGGTGTGGTGTGGTGTGGGTGGGTGACTTTGTGTGGAGTGGTGTGGTGTGGGAGGGTGATTTTGTGTGGTGTGGTGTGGTGTGGGTGGGTGTTTTTGTGTGGTGTGGAGTGGTGTGGGTGGATGATTTTGTGTGGTGTGGTGTGGGTGAGTGTTTTTGTGTGGTGTGGTGTGGTGTGGGTGGGTGATTTTGTGTGGTGTGGTGTGGTGTGGTGTGGTGTGGTGTGGTGTGGGAGGGTGATTTTGTGTGGTGTGGTGTGGTGTGGTTTAGCAAACGTCGCTAAAGTCTACCAAAGGGAAGCTTGTCGGGTCCGAAATCTGTTAGTGAGGGACAGACGGACACCCATGCTGGAGATGCTCCCTGAGTTGAGAAAAAAAATGGAGGGGAGGGAGGAGGAGGGGGAGGGTGGGGGGGAGAGGGAGGGGTGGGGAAGGGCGGAGGGAGGAGAGGGGTGGATCGGGAGGAGAGAGAGAGAGAGAGAGAGAGAGAGAGAGAGGAGCAGAGACGCTGGCCAAGATCGTAACATAAGCTATTACACTGCTGTCGCCCGCCTGTCTGCTGTCCTGTCTGCCCCCCTGTCTGCTCTCTCTCTCTCTCTCTCTCTCTCTCTGCATCCTAGTCTGCTGTCTATCCTAGTCTGCTGTCTAACCGCTGTCTCCTGTCTTTACCCCCCAGCTGTCTAATTCATGTACTGTCTCTGTCTCACTGTCTGTCTCTCTCTCAAAGTGTCATTCTATCGTTCCCTTGCTATCTCCCCTCCCTCAGTCTATCGGCCTATCTATCTGTCTGTTTATCTATCAGTATACCTCTTTCTCTCTCCAAATTTATCTACTTTTGTTTATATTCACATCCTTGTATCTATCTATCTACTCATCAGTCTTAGTATCAGTTAGTCGATATAATTCTCTCTCTCTCTCTCTCTCTCTCTCTCTCAAATTCACAGTACATTCTCCAGCCCATTCACCTTCACATTCATACATCATATATTATTATCAAACATTAAATCATTTATCCAGCACGCATTTTAATTAAACGCTAATTGATCAGTAATTTCTCTCTCTCTCTCTCTCTCTCTCTCTCTCTCTCTCTCTCTTTCTCTCTATTTTTTCACTTTTCTTTTTTTCGTTTTCCGTTTTTTTCCTTCCCTCATCTTTCTCGGCCTATCTGCCCGTCATCTCGTTTTCATTTTTTCTCTCCTCTTTTCCTTTGTTCCCTCCCCACAATCTCTCTCTCTCTCTCTCTCTCTCTCTCTCTCTCTCTCTCAGGCCATTGTTGGTGAAAATAAAATGAGGGATGAGAGTGTTAATGCATCATCGCCCACGCTCCCTCAAGCCTCCGCCAATCCCATCTTAGCCTTTAGGTCAGGGCAGTGATTCAATTTTGCCAAGTTAAAACAAACAGACTAGTTGGGAAGGAGGAAAATCCACTGGTGATAGGGGCTAAGATGCTTGTTTTAAATCCCTAAGCCTCTACAGACGATTTATCTTCTTTGGTGTAACAGGGACGCAGCAGAGCCTCGCGTGGTGGCGCTGGTATCTGGCGGTGGAGTTGCCCAGTTACACACACGTCCCTCGGTCCCCTCACTATGCTGCTCTGATGAAGTAAACATTATTGATATACACGTGAGAAGACCTGTTTTCAAAGTCTTCGGCCATCTACTTCAAAATTCTTCGTCTTTGATTCGTTCGGGTGCTTTCAGAAGGTTTGAGTCATCTCTGTACTGCGAGATGTCTCATAAGATGCACTAAGTTTTCTGGCTCTACTCTGTTCACTTTAAACTAGGTGTAAAAATGCCATCGCCCTTCTTGAATGCTGAGCTCCAACAAGAGATTAATAGTAGAATATGGTGCTAGTCACGAAGAAGTGATGTGGCAAGATGTAGAGCCGTATCGTTGTCGTTATCAACCAGCGAACTACGTGAAACAGAAAAAAGACGAACATGCGGGCGAAGGTGAAAGAACTATAGCACATGGTTCATTTATGTCAGGTAAAGATCTGTCTCACCTCCCTTCCCCCTTCGCCTCTCCCCTTGCACAACAGCGTATATAAGGCGCCACTAACGCAATTACCCTTCACTGCAGCGCCGCCTCTCGCAGCAGACAGAACGATTGATTTCGCTCGACCAGCCCACACATACACCGTCCCCAGAAGGCTTTGGAGAGGGACTTGTATTACTGCAGAGTTTCGTGGATATTTGGAAGTTGTCTGGCGTTTACCGCTGATCTTCCAAGCCTTTTCAAGATCACATCAGCGAATATTAAATCTTTCTAGCCCTTATCTCCTTTCCCTAGCCCATTCTAGCCCACTGTACTTCTAATCAGACCTCTGTAATTCAATCTAGCCCTCCCCTATCCTCTCAGGTCTAGCCCAGCTTTACCGAGATTCATTTATTTACTGCAAAATTTATTAGTCATTCTGGATTTCTCTCTCTCATTGCGGTTCTCCCCAGCTAATTCCAGAGCATTCCAGCCCACTTGATCATTCCCTAACTCATTCCAGCCCGTTGTTGTCTATTCCAGCCCTCTCTAACCCAATCTAGTTCACTCCTATTTTTTCCTGGCTCATTCCAACCACGTTCCGTTCCTTTCCAGACCCCTAGGCTTTTCCTATCCCCCTCCAGGTCCTCCAAGCCCACTCCATTAATTTTTTCCCTATAACGTCCCAACCCCTCCAAATTCCACTCCACTCCTCTCCACACATCACCACTCCATTTACTCAGCTTAACCTACCCATACCATCCATCCCCACTCCATACCCTCTCATCCTCACATACACTGCCTTCTATATATATATTTTAGAAGCTTTCACTGCTCACTTTATCTTCTTTCAGTTTCTCTTCTGTTGAATCAAGCTCAATTTTGATCCTAACCCACTCCGATCTTCGTAGCCTACTGTAGCATCCCTCTCTGCCCTCTCCAGTCACTCACAAGCCACACTGTACTTGTCTAGCCCACTCAGACCCTCAATTAGCCCACTCGTATTCGTCAAGCCATCTCTCGAACCACTCTCTCACCTCTCACTTCTATCTAACTCATTCGGTTCCTTCTCTTCCTCATTACCTTCCATTTCAACCATCAGTTCAGTCTCCCACACCATTCCATATCATCTCATTCCCTCTTTTAACCACTCCATTCCACTCCTAGCCCTACCCCGTTCACTCAGTTTCTCTCAGCCCTCTTTTGCCTCCCTGTACTCCCATTCCATCATTCCTAAGTCCATCTGATTTCACCCCAGTCACTCCCAAAGACCAAGAAGTCTGCCCTAGCCCCCTCCGTCCCACTGAAACCCCAATCTAGTTTTCTTAAATTCATTCCATTCCATTCTAACCCCCCCCCTCCCTCTCTCTCTCTCTCTCTCTCTCTCTCTCTCTCTCTCTCTCTCTCTCTCTCTCCACTCCTCTTTTTAATACACCACTATCGACTCCGCTAATCATCAGTCCACTTCGTACATTCCACCAATCACTTCATCCCTTTTTCACTTCGTCCATTCCACTCAAAGCCCATTCCCCTTTCTAAAACTTTCTCCTTTCCATCCTAACCCCTCTCATTTTTACCCCAGTCACCTGCAAATCCACTTCCTCCACTCTAACCTCTCTCCATTCCACTCAGACTCTGCCTCACTGCACTCGACAGTTCCACAGCCTGCTCTCTTTGATCCTAACTTTCTCTTCCTGACTTCAGTTCTTTTCCAAATACCTCATCTCTCATTCTTTTCCACTCCATAAAAAAAATCCCTAAACCCACTCTACTATTTCCTTAAGTATTCCACTCCAGCTAAATCCACTCACTCTCCTCTCTCACTCCACTCAGCTCTCCCATCCACCTCTCTCATCTAATTCTGCCGCACTCAACTCAGGGCTTCCTCATCCCACTCCCTGCACACTCACCCTTCTCTCTCTCTCTCTCTCTCTCTCTCTCTCTCTCTCTCTCTCTCTCTCTCTCTCCTTTTAATTCCACCCCATTCCACCGTATTCCACCCAAGCCAGCCAACCACCAGCCCCTCCATCAACACGGCGGGTCCAAGTCAATGGCGCCAACTTTGTGACTGAGGACTTTGCTGTGGAACTTTACTGCTGTCATGGCGGCGACTGCTCACTGGAGGCTGATTGGTGAGTACACTAAATAAATTATAATACAGTATGTTCTTGTGTCATCATCAGGCGAGAGAGAGAGAGAGAGAGAGAGAGAGAGAGAGAGAGAGAGAGAGCAAAGGCAATTAACTTGCTTTGAAAGAGTAGCATTTAAAAGAGGATTAAGATTAGTTCATCCTGAGATAAATAAAACGACTGAAGATTGTAGACAGAGGTGATGCTGCGTGCCAGAATAAAAAAAAAGATTTGTATGGAGGCGGTAAGGTCAGTGCACGGTGCAAGGGGAGTGATGCAACACTGCAGCGGAGACAGTGAAAGGAACCAGTGAGGACAGGGAAGCTGATGAGACGAGAATCAATTGACTGCATCCATTACGTGAGCCGTAGCCAGTGTGTTGAATTGCACTGGAGTAGGTTTGCTTTCATCTGACTGAACTGGGTCACTTGCACAACTTGAATATTACGTTGTGGCTGCATGAAAATCGATGAGTCTTAGAGGAAGGAATGCATCCCTCTGGCCACAAGCCAAAACCAACCCCTCAGTCTGACTACAATGGCCATCAAACGCACTAGAATAATCCATCCAGCTGTCTGTAGGGACCCTCAATAAATAAATAAATAAATAATAAGACCTGATTCACCCATAACTAAGCCGATATTGCCTGATAGAAGATAAGCTCATGTAAACAGCCTAATTAGTAGTCCTGGATTCGATTCTTGGGCTGACCACAAGACCTCAGGGACAAAATTCATATACCTCACCATTTTTCGTATCTAGGCCATATTCCACGTTCCTTTGATAATTTCGTAACATTTCCTTAGCGATTTATTCTGTACATTGCACCTCAGGGTAAAATGGGACTGGTTGTACAGGGATAAGGCTGGATGTTTTTGGCGCGTATTTTAAATGGCATGGGCTACCTCGTAACGCCTCTTCCTAAGCGATTTATTGTGCATATCCCACTCTAGTATCCTTTGAATGGTACCGATGAAAACCGTCTGGATATTAAAACGGCGTACATAGCACATGGGAAAATAATAAAGTGCTATATAGAAATCAAATCGCTAAGGAGGAGATGCTACGGCCTTCCATCCCTTCCAAACTAATACCCAAAGATTTAAAATAGGGATCTGGCTGGATATCATGATGGTTGCGTTTGGTGATGAGCGGAATTTGTGTTACACCTTTTTCGCTCCAACTTGGCCTAGATTTTAGTCCTTTGGCAGCTTATTTCACGGAGGCAGAAAAAGTCGACACTGCAGCGCCAGATCTTTTCCATAGCACTTCTTCGTGACTACCATCATATGCTAGCGTGAGTCTACTGCCACAGCTCAGGATTCAAGATGGAGAGATGGCAATTTTAGGCCAAGTTAGAGTGAAAGAGGTGTAGTTTCTCTCCTCCCTGTTATTCTTAAGACTAAATGGACCAGACAAGACACTGATAAACTTTCTTTGTTCTGAATATTCCTGAAGCGATTTAATCCTAATCTCATAAACCCCCCTTTTTTGAGGTATAGGGGCCCGTGGCTAGGCTAGAGTAGTCAGGTATAGGTAAGGGTACATGACTGGCTTACTTCCCTTGGTAGCATTACACACACACACACACACACACACACACACACACACACACACACACACACACACGCTAGCCATCATTTAGGGATGAAACCTACACAAGACCGACATTCCAAGAGCAATATTCTCATGCAGTCAGGAAGCTTAGTAACACCTCTTCCTTACCGGTTTATTCCTGATTCCGCTCCGTTGCTACAGATGTGGTTTATTCATGCTCTCTGTACCAATATAAAAAAAAATATACAAGAAAGAGGATATTAGTGGGTAGTTTGGAAAATAAATCGCCAAGGAAGAGGTGCTAGGGAGCCCTTATCCAGTGAAAATACAGGTGCAAATGGGATGTTCTGACCACCAAACCATTCTAAGCCTCCAATATCAAAGGAATCAAGAGCTAGGATGGGTTGGGTGTACTAGAAATGGCAGTGATGGTTGTGTATGGACCTAATTGGACCCGAATGGACCGATTTTAGTTTCAGTGGCCCTTGATTCACCTGACTACAGTTCTTTCTCTTCTGGTCGGAGATTGTCGTCCTTGTGCAACTTATTTCCCGTGGCTCAGTGGCATAAAAAGACAATACTGAGACTCAACATCCTTTCCATAGAGCTTCTTCGTGACTAGCACTTACATTCCGTAGTGTTCATCTCTTGTTCAGTGTTCAGAAAGAAGAGACGGCACTTTTACGCCTGAAGTGAACAGAGTATAGGTAGAAATGAATGAGGCAGGTCTGTGATTGCGTGACTGACGAGGAAAACACCCAACTTTTAAAATGCCACGAAGAAGGGATGAAGGGGGACAGAGGATGGATTAGTTGAGGAGGAGATTCCCTGGGTCTCTCTTCTGGGTCCACCGCTGATTAGACTAGTGATTATCGGCCTTAATGACCCATGGGACAATTGATAACCATCTAATTCTAACACTAATCACTTCATCATCATCCCAGCTCTGAACGATAGCATGAACGACAGGCATATCATCATCATTATCTTCGTCATCATCATCATCGTCCCAAACTTTTTTTCTTTTCCCCATTGGAAGAGAGGCTGAACGACTGCCATATAATTCATACTACCTTCATCACCATCATCATCATCATCATCCCAATCCTCTTTCCCACCAAAGGGTACGGTGAACGATGAGCATTTTTTAATCATCGTTTTCTTCGACACCTCCCTTCCTTTTTTTTCGGCCATCACCTGCTCTGTTGATGACCTGACAGATTCGCCTCCAAGGTATCTGACCCTCATTCACCTCCCTCATACTACTCCACGAATTCCTCTCTCTCTCTCCCTTCCCTCTTACCACAATGCTTTCACAGTCTCTTACTTTCCATAACCCCGATCAAAGAAGGTATACCGCTGATACTTAATAGCTGTCACTGCTAACTTAGAGATCGT
>NC_136972.1:28511276-28563776 GCF_032717465.1 Coenobita brevimanus | reverse complement strand
TTATTTTTGCATGGTTCTATTTTTTTCCATTTTTTCCTTCACGCTTCCCTGCAGTTAATATCATCATCTTTTTCTTGCTCTTACATATTATTAGTCAATTTTTTTCTTTTTAATTTCTGTTCAACATTAATCTGTTTTCTTTATGCAGGAAGGCTGGTAATCATCCACGTTTTCCTTTGTTTCTGTTTTATCATTTATTGTCGCTGCATCGTAACTTCAACCTGCTTTACTTTTTTCCTTTGCAGGGGTGGTGGTGCTCCTAATAGCGACAGTTCTACCCCATCAAGCTGGCTCACACAACACCTTCGTCAAGACTTTCTCACGCTTCAACCTCAACAGGGCCAGAGGTAGAAACACGCTGTCTGATAATGCAAGTAGCGCTGGGGGTGGCAATGTTGGAAGCAGCGAAAAGGTTGGCAGGGGGATAGCCGCGAAAGACAGCAAAGTTGGCGGTGATGGTATTGTGGCGGCGTTGACTGGGAGCGATGGTTTGAGCGCCGTAGATAGTTATGTGGAAATTGATGATGGTGGAGCGAGTGGAAGGTCTAGGAGTGGAGTTACACTGACTGGATTAAGGGGGAGAGAGAATTATGGTCTTCCAGGAGCTGGAGGTGGAGGAGGTGGTGGATATGGTGGTGGTGGTGGCGGAGGTGGTGGATACGGTGGTGGAGGTGGTGGTGGAGGTGGCACTGGGAATATGGGTGGACTAGGTGGAGCCATAGCAGGAGGTGGAGTGCCTGGGGTGGACTATCCTATCCTGTCCTCAGTACCGCGGACTGGATTTACCTGTACCGGACGAAGACAAGGCTACTACGCTGATACGGCGACGGAAGCTGGGTGTCAGGTGAGTTTGTGGTGTGTGTGTGTGTGTGTGTGTGTGTGTGTGTGTGTGTGTGTGTGTGTGTGTGTGTGTGTGTGTGTGTGTGTGTGTAAAATTAAGAAGACTCGTTTGTTATGCCAATCGACAAATATATCTTCTGATCATTACTACACCGACTTAATAGAGTGTTCCACGCCCCACAGGTGTTCCACATATGCGGTATAGGAGGCAGCAAGTACTCGTTCCTCTGCCCAAATGGAACCATCTTCAACCAGCAGCTGTTTGTGTGTGACTGGTGGTTTAACTTCGACTGCGCCACTGCTGAAGACTTCTACAACTTAAATGATCAAATCGGGAACGTACCTGGTGGAGGGGGGAAAGGAGGAGGAGGTGGAGGATCATATGGAGGAGGAGGAGGAGGAGGAGGGGGATCATATGGTGGAGGAGGAGGAGGAGGAGGAGGAGGAGGAGGGTCATATGGAGGAGGAGGACTAGGCAGCTCTAATGGTGTTCCCGCGGGTTAAGGGAAATTTCACGATTAATGCCTTAGCAAGTTCAGAATACGCACCATCTTCGTCAAAGTTCTTGTACAGCGAAAATTTGGATTAGTTTGGTTGATAGTGCATGATGTTTAAATAATAATAATAATAATAATAATAATAATAAAATGCTACTGCCGCTGATGGTGGTGGTGATGATAATGACTAACTACGTGTGTTTTTCTCATGTTTGCAAAAATCTACCCACTTTGCCACCCATATTTCACGAACGAAGCCGTCGCAGGGGGCGGCCAATACACCCTCTCAAAGGACATCAGTCTAATCCAAACTTGGACTGCCAGTTGTTGAACCCATAATGCTTGTGTGTGCAGTGCTTCGGTAAAAATGCTTGTCAGAATTCGGAGTTTTGTTACATACAGTCTCAACGTGAATAGTGTAGTTGACGAACACATGGAAGAATGATGTATCGAAGATGGGGGAAATTGTCAGCGGGAATCGCAGAATTAATATTTTCATCTCCATCAGAGAGACTAACGAGGAGAGTGTATGCGAGTGAGGTAGAGGGGGGGAGAGGGAGGGGGAGGCCGATGAAGAGATGGAGGGATGAAACGGAGAGGTATAATATACCTCTCTCATATTATGAAAGAGAGGGGTGTGACCTTGAAGCAAGGCAATATTGGACAGGGCGACATGGAGGCGATTTGTTTGTGGCCACCCCTTACGGGATTGAGGTGTCTGGCAATAGATAAATAGATATAGATCTCCATCAAAACAATGAAAAAGAAAATTATGAGATTAGTTAGATTAAACATGTCCAACATAACCTTATTCTGTATTTAAAAGAGTAGAATTTCTTTAATGTAGTTTTTTCCTGTATAAAGCATACGGAACTTAAGCCTAGAGAGTAGGCTACCTTTGTAAATCTCATATTTGCATTTTATTTCCTTTTTTTTCATCTCTCTTCTAGTAATGTAAGAGATTGTATTAGAGTTAGCATTTTTTAGACGTTATGTAGAAGTCACAGAATTTCAATTGTTTGTTTTTCACTGTCCTACTTGAACATTATAAGATTAAAACAATGTAGTCTATTCCTGATAAAACAGCCTCTGAAAAACGCCTCGTAGCCGACCAATATGAAGCTGTAGATTTTTAGCAACCTAGGAAAAAAAAAACACCTTGTAGAGTCCTGTAGTAAACCTGTAGCAGAGATTTGTGATAAAGTT
This sequence comes from Coenobita brevimanus, assembly GCF_032717465.1. NCBI lineage: Eukaryota > Metazoa > Arthropoda > Malacostraca > Decapoda > Coenobitidae > Coenobita > Coenobita brevimanus. The sequence goes on along the minus strand of NC_136972.1, from coordinate 28,561,233 downwards.
TGTAGTTAAAGTGAGTGCTGGTGTATTCATTGTATTCCTCACCCCTTCCATTGCACCATTAATACAATTAGAATTATACACAAATACTGGAATCGTCTTTATAGCTCCTTCTCGACCTGAATATGGAATGCAAGTCGACCCAAAGTTGTTGCATCATCTCAACATACACAATGTCATCTCCAGTGTGTATAATTCATTCATGGGAAGGTGAGATACTGTAAGCAAGATGAATATGAACACTACGTCGTAACTCAGGTAAAACACACACACACACACACACACACACACACACACACACACACACACACACACACACACACACACCTTGCATCTGTGTGTAACATCTTCACCGCTCTGCTTCTCTCCAAACACTTCCTTGAATCACCCCCTCCCGCAGCGCTCCGTAACGCTGCTGGAGTTGCCGAGTGTTCAGCATCGTTTCATTGACTACAACTATAAATAAAATGAGCAACAAAAAATAAGCAGTAGAAAAATGAACATCTATATCAATTTCAGACATCATAATAATCAGGTATAAATACTTCAAAATTTTCTTCAAATGACAGAAAATGACTCGAAATTCGGCAACTCCTACGACGCTGAATTTATATATACTGAGAAGGAACCTGTCGCGCGTAGTAGGTGTCAACATTTAGATCGGTGAGGATGGATGGGATGGTGATTATGGCGATTCTCCTGCTGTTAGGTGAGTATAAACCTTGCAATCGTTTAACTTAAAAGCTTGATAATGTACTATAATGAACACAAAATTGCATCCCAATATTCTTCAATAATTAATCACTTCTTCCTATAACTACTATCACGGTCACTGGTTTCCATATCCCCTTTGGCGAGAGGAAAGTGGAGGGGAAGATTGCAGAAAGGCCTCGGGAAAGGATATTGGCGTCTCATCGAACACCCATCCTTCACCAGACACATACTTCACATGCATACCCGTTACTACACAGCTGTCATCCATTACCTTGCCCTTACATCAACCCTGTCTTCCACCCCCACGTCTCGCCAGGGGGAAGGGTTACGGAGTCTAGTGATCCTGGCTGTACGGCTGAAAACTGGATACCTCAAAATAGTGTCATAGGTAAACATTAATTATTATTGGCTAAAGGATATGTAATTTTCCAGGTAAGAAACATCACGAATATAAACAAAACTAAAAAAAAAAAAAAATCCTGAAGCATTTCTGATACACGCATTATACCCCCACCCCCCCAAAAAAAAGGGGGGGGGGATAAAAGAAAAGAAAACGTACACACATTAAAATATTTCGTTACATGTCTGAGGTTTCGAGTTAAAAAGGCAAATTTTGAATGGCCAAACAGTCATTCAATTTAGGAAGGACTTCTCTTTGTGATTTTCGTGTTTTTGCTTTTCCTTTTTAATGCAACAACAAACTTTCTTCCTGTCACACACCCCAACAGTATCCGGATTAGCAAGAACAGAGGACATCGACAGTATGGAAATCCTACAAGACCCGAATGCACTGGACGAAGATACGGTTTCCCAGGACGAACTAGAGCCACAAGAATCAAGCCAGCTCTTCTCAGCCTTGGATTCCCAGGGTGAACTACAGCCACAAGCATCCAGTCAGCTCTCCTCTGCCCTTCTTCAGCTTGAGCACAGATCCTTACCCACTCAAATGAACAGGATTGGAGCTGGGAACATTGGAATGGTGAATAATGGACTGAGTGGCAGGGATTTTATTACTACCACTACACTTAGAGAAGTTAGTAGTTATAGCGGCGGTGGTGGTGATTTTGGTAGTGGTGGTGGTGGCAATGGTGGTAACTTTGGTGGTGGAGGTAGGGGTAATGTTGGTAGTTTTGGTGGTAATGTTCCTAGGTTTGGTGGTGGTGGTGGTGGTAGTGCTAATGTTGATAGTTATGGTGGTGGTGGTGGTGGTGGTGGTAATTTTGGTGGAAGAATTAATGTTGGTAGTTTTGGTGGTGGTGGTGGCAATGGTGGAAATCTCGATGGCCCAGACAGTAGCTATAGTGGTGCTGGAAGTAGTGGATTTGTTGGTAATGATGTTGGAAATGCACAGGTCAGCAGCTATAGCAATGTTGGCAGTGGTGGTGGCAGTGGTGGCACTCAAGATATCGTTAGCTACAGAACACCAGTTAACATAGGAGATTTACCATTAAGTGAGATGGGTGGATTTGGTACGAAGAGTATGGGGAGTAGTGGAGTTATTGGTGTTGGCAGAGATGTTGGCAGTAGTGGTGGAAATGTTGGCAAAGGTGGTGGGAATCGAGGTGCAGGGGGTGGTGGATATGGCAGTGGTGGTAATAATGGAGGTGGTCAGAGAAGGGGTTATGGTGGCACTGGAGGTGGTGGAAGCGATATGGGCAGTGTTGGCAGAGGTAGAATGAGTGGTGGTAGAGACAGGAAGGGTGGAACTGAGGTTGGAGGTGGTTACAGTGGTGGCAGAAATATGGGTGGTGGTAGTAGTGGTGGTAAGAGTAGTAGTGGAAGTGGCTATGGTAGTGCTGGAAGTATGGTAGGTGGAAGTGGTGGTGGCAGGAGAGGTGGTGGAAGTGGCTATGGTGGTGGTGGCGGTGATGGAAATGGATATGGTAGTGGTGGTGGTGGTGGAAATGGCTATGGTAGTGGTGGTGGCAGAGGTGTAGGAGGTGTTGGCAGAGGTGCAGTGGGCAATAATGGTGATAGAGGCGGTTATGATAGTAGTGAAAAAACGACAGGCAGAGGAGTTGGTGGAAGTGGTTATGGTGGTGGTGGTGGCAACAGTGGGATAAGTGGTGGCAGCGGAGGGATAAACAACGGCTATGGCAGTTTGGTCCGTAAAATCAATGTTGGCAGGACTAGAGGCAGCAATTATGGTGGTGTTGGCAACAGAGGTACAATCGGTGGCAATTACACCATCCCTAACACCACAGATGAAAGTTACAGTGGCTCTCTCAATTTCGGGCTGACACTCTCGACTGCACACCTAGAGGCAGTTTTTGGGACTCCGGGGGTAGACTTTCCTATATTGGCCTATATCCCCAACACTGGATTCCTGTGTGACTCTACTCCAGGCTACTATGCTGATCAGGCCCCGGAAGCAGGGTGCCAGGTGAGTAATCATTGGAGCATTATTTACCGTTTCAGCCTACAGATGTCATATTTTATTCTTGCATTCTCCAGATGATTTTATTCAGTATTAGACCATCACTACAAGAAGCACATTCAGGTAGTGTAAAATAACTTGAAATTATTAAGATATCCTAGTATTTCACCAAAAAAAATTAATTAGTAAATGCACTAGAAAGCAAAGTAGTATTCAGTCTTCCACTTTTCTTTCCAAAAATCTCTATGTACCAATCAAGTTTTTGGCCACAGCGTGGGTCAACTTACTATCAATAATTTTCTCAGTTTTGCCTGTTAACAGATACGTGTATACGAAGGCAAAATCATACATCCGCTCACCACCTTCCGTTTCATTGTAAACAGGTATTTCACATATGCCAGTCAGACGGACGAATGGACTCCTTCCTGTGCCCCAATGGAACCCTCTTCAACCAACAGTACTTCGTGTGTGACTGGTGGTTCAACTTTGACTGTTCCACGGCCGATCGGTACTATAGCCTCAACCAGGAAATAGGAACAGGGGGTGGTGTGGGTGGTTCGGAGTATGGTAGGGGGTATGGTGATAATAGTATTGATAATGGTGGTTATGGTGGTGACTATGGTGGAAATGTGTCTTCGAGGGGATACCAAGCCCCTGGGATTTAGAAGGATTTGTGGATTTACTTACATTGGTGGAAATATCCCTTCAAGAGGATACCATAATCTTGGAATATTGGCTATAAGAGGGGTATATGTAAACACTGGCTCCTATGACTCATTCTCGACTGAATTAAATCATCTGGCAGTAGCCTGAATTGGATACTAGAGTTGTCCCTACCATGAGAGGTTTATTATTATTATCATTATTATTACCACTACCATCATTATTAATACTATTATTATTATAATTATTATTATTATTATTATATTATTATTATTATGATTTTATTATCATTATTATTATTATTATTATTATTATTATTATTATCGTGACATGGCTGGTCTTTGTCACGGGTGGGTGTTTTAGTGTTTTAGTATGATAATAAAAGATACCTTGTTAATTTTATGTTGACTTAGCTGGGTGTGGAGAGAGAGAGAGAGAGAGAGAGAGAGAGTGAGAATATGGGGGGAGGAACTCTTCTCTTGCAACACTAACATAAAAAGAAAATAATAATACTGTATCATAATATTTTCAGCTTCGATTCAAAAACTCATTTCGTTTCGGAGCTTCACAAATCCAGTTCATTCATTCTGGTTCATATATTCGAAATCAGTGTATTATAACTGGTATGACAATGACAGCGGCACTAGAAAATGAAATACGAACTTTACTTTATCTATCTTATATTGCTAGTTTCCACTCTGTATTGTTTCTGCGGTTCATCGAAACGTGAAGCGTATAATTATCAAGTTCTGTATTCATTTTCCGGTGCTGATGAGGGACTCCTTCATGCGGTGGCACTGATACAACCGGGTAGCTCCACTGCCCGGTTGTACAAACGTCCCTTAACTCTGTATCTACCGAAAGGAGGATGGTGGCTTCAGGTAAAGGACAGATTCAGCCTGCATTCCATACAGTTCACGTCCATATGAGCCGGAGGTTGCAGCTACTACTACTACTTTAACATCTGTACATTTCCTTTCACTCATCATTAAAGCCTTCAAAACTCACCTCACAACATCAGGCTACAAAGATCACTAAAAAAAACAAGAAACAAACAAAAAAAGAACATGGTAGACTACATTACCTTGAAGTGCCGCGTAGCAGGGAGTCCAGAAATTACGATTAAAACAAAAGTGAAACACTCCACCGTCCGTCCCACACTGGCCATGTTTACTCTGAGGGACGAGAGCCAATCAGCGCTCGAGTTCGTTAGCCAATCACGACTCGCTTCATTACTCTATTTTTTTTTTCTCATTAGTGCTTTCTTGCTCCAATTAAAATGCTATATATACTGTGCACTAGATTATTGCGACTATTATGATAAATTTTATAATCATGATCACCATGAACTTCACCCAGTTTCCCATATTTTTTAAGGGGTACTTATGATCCTTTTAAGAGAAGCCATGAACACTACAGTATGCAAATACGGTACAAAACAATATAATAATACACTGGTATGTGTATATTCCGCCCTTATAACCTACACTCAACTGAATGAAATAATCTGACGTGAGCTGGACAAGAATTCTAGAGTTGTAGCAACCATGAGAGGGTTAATGGAGAGAGCAGAAACCCTCTCAGGCTCCTATGACCCACTCAGCTGAATACTTTCCTCTGGCATCACTTGGAACAGAAACTAGAGTTGTCCCGTCCATTAGAGTGTTGAGAGAGACATCTGGTAGTGAAGGGACGAAGAGAAGGAACAGGAAACTTTACAGGAACGAAAAATACTTGGGATACATTTTATTGCTATCAAGACATACATTTATTTGTTGGATATATATGATGAATTTGATATTAATGTTGTGACGTCAGACCTATAGCATGTGGCTCTGTTATCATCATCATCATCATCATCATCGCCACCATCCCATCATCATCATCATCACCACCATCCCATCATCATCATCATCACCACCACCACCATCATCATCATTATCACCACCACAACCACCACCACCACCATCACCATTATCATCATCATCATCATCATTATCACCACCACCAGCACCACCACGATCATCATCATCATCATTATCATCATCATCATCATCATCATTATCCCGACCTCTTTGCCACCCAAAGTTAGGATGCGGTAGAGTCTAGAAAATAGCAAGAGAAAAACACGATAGATGCAGAATGAACACCATACCCAGTTAAATAGGATTCTTTTATTTACTGGCCTATGAACACGACTAAAATAATTAACAGATAAAAATAAATTAAGTGTGATGACGTGCTTCTCATTAGGCAGACGATTTTATTCAGCTGAAGGGAAGATACGTTGTGGTGGAAGGGTTGTTGATGGCTATACTAAACCCCTCCAGATCGAAAAGCCTCTCCTCAGCTGAATTAAATCGTCTGGAGGCAGTAAGAGGAGCAGTATACCATTTTTCCCTACCCTGGCCTCAAACTGCCATCTATCCACCTTCACTGCTGATTTAAAACAACAGATTAACACTATATGACGATGCTAGTCACGAAGAAGTAAGGTGGAAAGGACGTGGAGCCATAGAATTGTCTTTTTCTGTCACTGAACTACGTGAAATAAGCTGCAAAAGGACGAAAATCTGGACCAAGTTGGAATAAAAGGAGTATAGTAACTGCAGTCCCAGGCTCTCTCTAATGTGAACCCGGTGGACTGCAGGAAGAAGTTGCCCTCATCCCGCAGCCCACCATCCTCCTTTCGGGTAACAGGGAAGGAGCTGAGGGACGTTTGAGTAACCGAGCAGCGCAAACACCCAGCCATGTCGGTGCCACCACGTGAAGGCGTCCCTCTCTCCCACACCTCAGTAAGAAGGAATATATGTCCTCGGGCAGAAGGGGTTAGATAAGGAAATCATGTTAAGAAAGAGAGAGAGAGAGAAACAGAGTGTGTGTGAGTGACAAAGAAAACGCAAACATTCCCCCGAAGTACGACATACAACGACAGTCCAAGCACGGGAAGGTGTAAAAATCACAATAAATCGCTTGGGAAGAGGTGTTAGGGAGCTTCCTTAACCGACGAGAATATGGCTTCCAGAATGTTAAAGGCTTCTGGATGGGATGGAATTTTCTCTCTTCCTTATTCATCTCATAAGACCCTTTTATTATCATCAAAATCTTCCACTCCACTTCCCCCATTGTTCTTCTTCCAAGCTGGGGTGATCACTGAAAAAAAAAAAAAAAAAAAAAAATATATATATATATAAGAATCAGGGTAATTTCTTATAGTTGGAAGTTTTTTTTTTTTTTTTTTTTCCCGAAGACTTTCACTGCTCGAAATTCATCAGCCAAGGTTCTAATGAGACCAGGTGATTTTTTGTTTTTAATTCGAGAGGAGATTGGCTGAACTAACTCCGTCAATAGATGAAGTCGTGTAGATAGATAGATAAGCAGACAGAATGACAGACACATAGACACAGAGCGATAGATAGGAAGGGTGGATAGATAGGTAGGTAGACACAGAAAGACAGGCAGCTTGATAAATTGATAGACAGACCGATAGGTAGGTAAATATGTAGGTAAGTAGAGGCAGACAGACAGGGATAAGTAGATAGACATAGATAGGTACATAGATAGGTAGGTAGGTAGGTAAGTAGACAGACACACAAACAGACAATCTTCCAACCTCACCTTATTAACATCCTGCAGCGCCCGTTGGTTGCTACTAATATCCCACACCCTCAGCTTGCCATCCCTGCTACCTGTGAAGAGCTTGTCATTGCACACCGACATGCAATTGATCACAGCCTCGGGATCAACGGTGCAAAAGGTGTTGAGGAGGGTACCCGTCTTGGCATCGAAAGCCCTCCCTATGCCGTCTCCACAGCCTGTATACACTGAAAAGGAAAATGCATAAGTAGGTGGTTCATTGCGACAGAGTAGAAATGTTGGTTGGGAGAAAGAGACAGGTTAGAGACTGGTTTCTTTATTTTTACTAGGCTGTGTCCCCTTTCCCACCCCAAATACGTAAGCTGAAGTGAGTTGGATAAGTGTCTGTGTGTGTGTGTGTGTGTGTGTGTGTGTGTGTGTGTGTGTGTGTGTGTGTGTGTGTGGAGTTACGTGAGACAGACAAATGGGGAAATTAACTCACTGATGTTCAGGATCCTTTACATTGGACGTATCTGGGTATTTTCGGAAGTTGGCAAAACAGAGGAACCTCAGGGAAAGGATCTATGAGCTTCGTGACCATGAGCTGGAGGGAGGAGGCAACGCTAAGTACTATTTCAGAAAACTCACACATATAAGAACTTTCGACACGTGGGCTACGGAGCGTTGTGGCGTTAAATGCGTATGTGCTGGAAGGTAGGAGGAGTATAGACAGATAGACGGATAGGCTGATAGACAGATAGATAAGAGTAAAACAGGAAAAACATGATCGTACATACACAATTCCTTTACTGAATGAATACAAGAAAGTTCATTGATATGGCTACCCATGTGAAGAGGAAAAGAGATTGGCTAGGAGAGTATGTGAGTGAGGTGGGGGGGGGGAGGGAAAGGAGGAGACGGAGGATGAGGAGGGGGGGGAAAGGGGGAGACAGAGGATGAGGAGGGGAGGGAAAAGGGGAGACGGAGGATGAGGTAGAGAGTTAACTTAGTGATATGAGCTGAAGGGATGCAAGCCACGCGGATTGCGGCTTCTGAGTAAAGATAAACAAACAGATAAAACTCCCGGTAAGTGGATAAAAAGACAATGTAACTCAGAATCACTCACATATCCCCCTGTGGAAGTGGAGGCAGGTAACAGAGTGCTTATGGCCGCGATAGTCACACGTACAGTCCCCGAACTGCCAAGCCCAGCCCTTAGCAATGCCGCCCGTGTCCCCGCTGTACATGAGTTTGTTTACCACCGACACGCACGTCACTGGCGCCGTGTGGCCCTCAAACACCTGTGCGGCATCAACTGATTGTTATAGGAGGAAAGAGATCAAATTTGAAAGGAAAAAGAAGGGGAGTGGGGAAGATGAAATTCGAGAAATGAAATATAAAATAGGGACCTGGAATTCGAAAAAAAGATCTATAGGAGTAAAGAACTCAAACTGGAAAGAAAATAGAAAAGGCGGGGAATGAAACTCGAAAAACGATATACAAAAAAGGGATATGAATTCGAAAAAATGCACAGCTGTTCCATTTTACGGTGCCAGGTTATTGTGTTGTATTTTTTCATTGTCATATCAACTGTGAAGCATCAATAACACTGACTTTATATGAGTTAATGGCTAGAATTTGGAAACGAAAATGGGAACATGAGATTTGGGGGGAAAAAAATGCACTGCTTCTTCTTACGGCACTAGGATGCAGTTTTTATTTATTTTATTAATTTATTGTCCTATCACGAGAGAAGGACCAGGAATTTAGCCACACAGTTCAGACATCTACGAAAAAAAAGTAACCAGTCAAGAACCCCTGAGCGGCATATGTGAGCAAGAACTCCAAGCATCCTGTAGCCTTTAACTCTGATGGCCTACGTGCAAATGGAGCGACTTCTTCCACTAGACCACCAGGCGTCCATTTCTAAATTATGTGGTTACCAAAAAATGTAATATTTGTTTTCTGGGGTACAGGAAACTATTCTGCTTGTCACTCAATTCACAGTCGCCTGAAAAAAGCACTACATCGAGAGAGTGGATGGTATTAACAGTAGTAGTAGTAAACGATGTAGTAGTAGGAGTAGTAGTGATGGTAGTAGTAGTAGTAATAGTAGTAGTAGTAGTAGTAGTAGTAGTAGCAGTAGTAGACGTAGTAGTAGTAGTAGTAGCAGTGGTGGTAGTAATAGTAGTAGTAGTAATAGTAGTAGTAGTAGTAGTAGTAGCAGTAGTAGACGTAGTAGTAGTAGTAGTAGCAGTGGTGGTAGTAATAGTAGTAATAATAATAATAATAATAATAATAATAATAATAATAATAATAATAATAATAATAATAGTGGTAGTAGAGTGATATTAGCAGTAGCAGTAGTAATAGTAATGGCAGTAGTACTAGTAGTAAAAGTAGTATAAGTAGTAGTAACATCAAAATAAATCCACGTACCTTCAATGACCTGCCTGTCCTAATATCAAAAGACCTAATAGTTTTGTCAACACTACCAGTAAATAACACCCTCACGTCCATGTCTGTTGTCATCGTCATTATCGCTCCTCGGTGGTCATAGTAGGTCTGCAACGAGAAGAAGAAGAAGAGTTAGAAGGAAAACAAATGCGTATGAAAAGAGGCATAAGTTATTTGAGAGGAGCGTGTGGCGTTGTGTGTGGAGGAGCGTGTGGAGTTGCGTGTGGAGAGCCAGGCAAATAAGGAAGGGTAGGAGCGTTGTGGTGTTGATGTGGATGTGCTGTTACGTGGCGAGACAGACACATGAGGAAGTAAAGGAGCGTTGTGGTGTTGATGTGGATGTGGAATTACGTGGAGAGGCAGACAATTGAGGAAGTGAAGAAGTGGTGTGGTGTTGATGTGGATGTGGAATTACATGGAGAGACAGACAATTGAGGAAATGAAGGAACGTTGTGGTGCTGATGTGGATATGGAGTTGCATGGAGAGAGACAGACAATTGAGGAAGTGATGGAGCGTTGTGAAGTCAGTGTGGATGTGCGGGAAAGCTTTAGGAGAAGTAACTGAAATGGTTTAGCAGTGTGGAGAGAATGAAGAATGAGAAAATGATTAGGAAAGTGTCCGTGAGTGACCCGGGGGGGAGAGCAAGGGTGAGGAGAAGAAGCGTTGAGAGTTAGAGAAAGGGTGACATGAAGACGATCCATTTGTAGTCACCTTTTCTGATATTAAGGCGTATAGACAGACAGACAGATAGATATATAGATAGACTGACAGACAGATTGATAGACAGATAGATAGAAAATCGCATGCTAGCAAGATTAGAAACACATGTTAGAATTATACTAGAGAAAAAGGAAGGTAAAACACGGAATGATGATATTAAGACGTAACACTGATTGATGCAATGACAAAAACGAATTATGGGATGGAAAACGATAAAAAGAAGCGCCAGAAAGAGAGAGAGAGAGAGAGAGAGAGAGAGAGAGAGAGAGAGAGAGAGAGAGAGAGAGATTTAAGATAACTTACCAGAAGACAAGTGCCCGTATCAACAGACCACAATTTAGCGGTATTATCAGCACTTCCCGTAATAATCACGTCCTCACTCAAGGCACCAGACCCCTTGGGGATGAAGATGAGAGGGTGTACCGTCTTGCTGTGGCCCTGGGGAATTGAGGAATGGAATATCAGCACTCTCGGGCTCCTGTGCTTCACGCAACTGAATAAAATCGTCTTACTTGCTCGAATAACCACCCAACCCCCTGTGGAAGAATGCCAAGGGGTGTACTGTTTTGCCCTGGCCTTGGGGACGAGTTGAGGACTGAGAGATTGAGGATTGAGAGATTGAGGATTGATGGACTGAGGGATTGAAGATTGATGAGTGAGGATTGAGAGGCTGAGGAATGATGTATTGATGGACAGGGGATTGATGGATTGAGGACTGAGGAGTGAGGGATTGAAACAGGCTGAGGTGAGGATTGACAGAGATAGATGGGGAGAATATTCAGTTTGGGAATGAATCTCTTGCAGTAGTAGTAGTAGTAGTAGTAGCAGCAGCAGCAGCAGCAGCAGTAGTAGTAGTAGTAGTAGTAGTAGTAGAAGCAGTAGTAGAAGTAGTAGTAGTAGTAGTGCAATCCCTGACTCATCTGAAACGTGAACCCAGTGAACTTCTGGTATAAAATTGCTCTTCTTCTGCAGTCCACCATGCTCCTTTTGGGGGATAGGGAAGTGGCTTGAAAAGGGTTATACAGTATCAGTTCTCTCCGGTTTCAACAGAGTCTCCAGACCTGAATAAAATTGCCTTCTGTGGGTAATGGAAAATAATAAAAAAAATGAATAAATAAATAAGAATTGTAATATGAGGCACTGAGAACGTGTAGGTAAAATGAAAACTGTGGGAATCTCTTTTTCCATATGTTAACATGAGCCTTTCGACAAAATCTCTCATGTGAGTTTTCCTTTGACGTAATATTCGAGAGAGAGAGAGAGAGAGACAGAGACAGAGACAGAGAGAGAGAGAGTTAGCCTCGTTACTGATCTCTGGGTTCACTTTCAGCTCAGTTTGATGTTGGACATTTTATGCTTTATTTTTACTCCAACTTGACGTAAAATTGCCATCCCTCCATCATGAATGCTGGGTTGTAACAAGAGATCAACACTAGAATATGATGCTAGTCACGAAGAAGTAGTATGGAAAGGGTGCAGAGCCACGGCACGGCAATGGTCTGCTACTGAGCTACGTGAAATAAGCTGCAAAAGGACAAAAAATCTGGACCAGCTTAACATGAAAAGATTATGGTAAATGTATTGTGTTTATATGCCTTAAAATACGTACATACATACACACATACGTACATACAGTGTCCTTACCTTCAGCGTACGTACACATGCCCGTAGTGTGTCACCATCTTCTAACTCGTCCGTGTCAAAAGTCCATACCTTGGCCGTATGGTCCTTGGAAGAGCTGATCACATACTCGCCCGTACATATCACCCGCATCACGCTGCCGCTGTGTCCTGAGAGAGAGAGAGAGAGAGAGAGAGAGAGAGAGAGAGAGAGAGAGAGAGAGAGAGGAATTGATATCTGTTTCCCTAAAGGCACGTTCTTAGTCTCTCTTTTTTGTGATTCTTTTTCTATTCATCATTTTGCCTCAGTATCTTCACTCTCAATGTACTTTCTTTTCCATATCTCTCTCTATCTATCTGTCTATCTGTATATTTATCTATCTCAGGCTACAGTAATCATTACTACCACCAGTATCACTTCCACCACCACCACCACTACTACTACTACTACTATTGCTACTACTACTACTGCTACTACCACTACTTCCACTACTAGTACCACCACACCACCACCATCACCGCCACCACCACCACCACTACTACTACTATTGCTACTACTACTACTGCTACTACCACCACTTCCATTACTGGTACCACCACACCACCACCATCACCGCCACCACCACCACCACTACTGCCACTACTACTACTATTACCACCACCAAACGATTACTACTACAACTACTACTACTCCTATTCCTACTACTACTACTCCTACTACTACTTACCTGTATAAGTAAATTCAGGTGTACACGTCATCATGTCATACTTTCTGACGCACGAGTCGCTGGAGCCTGTGATGACGTAGGTGTCGAAGACGTCCACGCAGGTGACGTAACCCTCGTGCCCGCTGAGAGAGAGAGAGAGAGAGAGAGAGAGAGAGAGAGATGAGCAAAGAAATGGGGAATACAATAAAAGAAGGGAATTATGAGAGAGAGAGAGAGAGAGAGAGAGAGAGAGAGAGAGAGAGAGAGAGAGAGAGAGAGAGAGAGATGAGCAAAGAAATGGGGAATACAATAAAAGAAGGGAATTATGAGAGAGAGCGAGAGAGAGAGAGAGAGAGAGAGAGAGAGAGAGAGAGAGAGAGAGAGAGAGAGAGAGAGAGAGACCAAGGAACAGCAAGGACGTGTATGGGAAAAAGTGAGTAATGAGAGGAGGAAAAGAGGAAGCAAAGAAGAAGAGGACGAAGAAGAAGAAGAAGAAGAGGAAGAAGAAGAAGAAGAAGAAGAAGAAGAGGAAGAAGACCAAGAAGAAAATAAACAAGACGAAGGCGAAGAAGAAAAAGGAAGATAGAAAAATATTAACACCTTGATGTAGTGTAAAGTCCTCATTAGTTTATTTCTGCTGCTTCCAGACGCTTTCATTCAGCTTAGGAAAGACTTCTCGTGGTGAAGGGGTTAAGGCAGGCTGTTTCTAACCCCTCCAGTGCAAAATATATCTCGTGAGCTGAGGAAAATCGTCTGAGGAGAGAGAGAATTAGTCTATACTTTTATCTCTCTGTGTCTATCCGTCTATTAACCTGTGTATTTATGCTTGTGTCTGTGATCTGTCTATCTCTCTATCTGTCCATCTATCTATCTCTCTGTCTATCTATCTATCTATCCTTCTATACTCATAAAAGGATAGAAAAACTTATAAACATTAAAATTTCGGCGTAATTGCTCAGCCATTATTCATATAAAAAAACAAATCTTAAAAACGTTAATATAAGCCTGATCGTATTCTGAAATTTTGTAATCTAAATGTAATAATAACGAGAACGGCTGTATTTTCTGTATTGGTTAGCACGTCCATCGCCGAACTGAGAGAACCGGAGATCTATTTTCAGGCTGATTAGATTTTGTTTCCCTTTTGTCCTTGTTCACCCGAAAGTACTGTACAATTAGGGACCTTAGTGTAAAATCATCTGCTGTAGGTTGTGTTCTAAAGGAAGATTTGGACTGTCTGCCTTAATGTCTCGTGTGGTCGATAGGCACAAATTTAAGCCCTCTTCATAGTGGCTGGTCCCTTCAGTCCATGGACGTGGTGCAGGAGAGGGTCGCCTTCATGTGGTGGCAAAGAGGTAACCAGGAGACTTCACTGCCCGTCGATACAAACGTCCCTCAACTCCAATCTTATTCCCCGAAGGGATAATAGTACACTGCAGAAGGGTAATTTAAGCCTGCAGACCACTGGGTTTACATTTCGTATATAACTTGGGCCACAACAGCACTCGCAGTCAGTCATTTTTTTTTATTTACTATTTTATTTATTTATTTATATTTACCCTAGAAGATACTCTGTACACTTCAGTCGACTTGTATTTAGCTAACAGAGAGAGAGAGAGAGAGAGAGAGAGAGAGTCAAATATGGAGAGCAATAGTAATAATACGTATAGATGCTGCTTCAAGTTCACCTGAAACGTGAACCCAGTGGACTGCAGGCTTGTGCTGATCGGCAGTTCACCATCCTCCTTTTCTAGGATAGGGAGGTAGTTGAGGGACGTTTGTATAACCAGGCAATTAATATGGAGAAGGGGCTATGCTATTACCTCCCAGACAGCACCATCCTCCTTTTGGTGGATAGGGAGGTAGTTGAGGGACGTTTACAAGCAATTAGTATGGGGTTAGGTCCATGCTTCTTGCCTGCACATACCTCAGTGTTCCAAGGCAGTCTGCGCCTCCCTCCTCCCTCGTAGTCCACATCTTCGCGGTCCTGTCCTCTGCCCCCGTCACCAGTACCGATTCGTCCTCCGCCACCGTCAGGCAGTTGATGGAGTCCTTGTGCTCGTCCAGGGTGGCCAAGAGGAATTTAGAGCCATCATGCTTGCTGTTCTTGGAGCCCATGGTTGAAGAATTGTACTCCGGTGTTGAAAGTTACTGCATCTGGAATTAATGTAGTATTTGTATCACTTTTATCAATGATGGTGTGAAATGGCTGAAAATTTTGCTTCTCTCTCTCTCTCTCTCTCTCTCTCTCTCTCTCTCTCTCTCTCTCTCTCTCTCAAGCAAACAACCGGGGCGTGAAGGATTTTGAAATGTCATGGCTAAGGGATGGCCAAGCCTAATTGTGTGCTGACCCAAGGAGAAGACTTTAGGGGTCTCTGGAGGTATTTCTCGAAAACCTGAGATGGCCAGGAATATTTCAGGATTGGCATCCCTCTAGCAACGCCAGTGCCAACTCAGTTTTGCGTTAAAAGCATTTCTCTTATTGCTGGAGGATTTTAAGACAAGGCAGTCCATCAGTCACTCACTAACGCTTTTCGGACTACAGACCAAAAAGGCTTAGAAGCTTCCCCGTCTAGTTCTTTGATCAAAGCATGATTTTAAAATTGAAGGTAACTATCGGAAAACTGTATGCATTTTTTTTTTTAGTGGTAATAATATGAGGCGAAAGAAGAAACCTCCAAAGAATTTAATGCAAGTAATAAAGAGCGTAAAACTACAGTGCATACTTATACTTATATATTTTTAATGTAATTCCTCACAGCACACACACACACACACACACACACACACACACACACACACACACAGATAAATGGACTGAAGTGTACCTAAAGCAACGTTTTAACTTCATGAAATATGAATGGTCAAGTTATCGTGTAAACTATACTCTCTCCCTGCTATTTATTCACTGGTTAACTTCATTTATCTTTCTCTTATTTATCTTTCCTGCCTAACCCTTTTTCTGTAGGGTTCCATTAATCTCTCTCTCTCTCCCTCTCTCTCTCTCTCTCTTACACACACACACACACACACACACACACACACACACACACACACACACAATACTTAATCCAAGTTCCTTATAATAGTGCTTATTCTCCTACTATTGATATGTCATAATGTCATTAAGTTAGAGAGAGAGAGAGAGAGAGAGAGAGAGAGTATCGCTTCTTTGCGTTTCAAATCAAAGCACATCATATGACCTTCACCTCGATCAGCGTCTGTAAATCACAACTTACATCACTTGTCAAAACACACACACACACACACACACACACACACACATGCACACAATATTAACATCCATAAACTCTCCAATACAGTATAAACATATAGAACAGTCCCTCTTCACGCCAGGCGGATAGCTAATACCTCACCGCCACCACCTCAGTCCCGGATCAATGTCGCCAGGGTACCATAAACAACAGTATCCATAACAGAGTAGGTGGGCGTAAACTTTATTAACTTTGTGAATTATCCTCTTCTTTTAATCCTTCCTTATTGCTTTTTTTTTTTTAATAGGTAATTTTGCATCCTTAAAACCATATAATTCTTCCCAGCAATATTTTTCTTTCTTTACCGTTTTCTGTATTCTGTTAACATTATTTTTTTTATTGTTTGCTGTTTTTTGCATTCTTATGTTTTACTTTTTCTTCTTTTACTGGTGCTGTTTATACATTCCCACAATTCTCTCTCTCTCTCTCTCTCTCTCTCTCTCTCTCTCTCTCTCTCTCTCTCCAAATAACATTTTTGAGAGCTGATGGTGTATTGGTTAGCACATCCACCTTGCAACTGAAAGAACCCGTGTCTGATTTTCGTGCCGGTCAGACTAATGGACAAGGTGGCTTCCCCCTTCTCCCAGTTCACCCAGTAGTACAATTAGGGACCTGGACATAACATCGATACAGCGAGTCTTGTTCCAGGGCAAGACTGGGGCAGCGTAACTTTACATACTGCCTGACTGACCCTCGTGGAGTCTATAGGTGTCCGTGTAAGCCATCTTCTTCCCTATTTCAGTTTTTTTTTTTTTTTTTTTATCTAATTGGTGCTGGAGAGGGGACGCCTTCTCGTGGTGGCACAGATAGAACCGGTCGGCTCCACTGCCCGATTATACAAATGTCCCTCACGTCCCTTCCTATCCCCAAAAGGAGGATGGTCGACTGCCGGAGGAGAGCAACTTCAACCTGCAGTCCACCGGGTTCACGTTTCAGACGAGCCTGGGATTACAAACTACAACTACTACCACTACTTCTACTACTACTACTACTACTACTACTACTACTACTACTACTGCTACTAATACAACTATTAATACTACTACTACTACTACTATTACTTTAGTGGATAAGATTTTTACTTAAATGAATGTTTTGATTATTGCGCCTCTTACTATCCTTATGCATGTTAAATACAAGCTAAAGTTCATGGATTTAGTGATTAATTGATTGACTACTACCACTTATTCTACTACTTCTACTACTGCTTAACGCAGCAATTGGGAAAGTTACATATATAATTCTATAAATTTCCCTCAGCATAATTTACAGATATATCATTAATTATCGCCCCTTTCCAGCATGGACAGATATTTTTTAATTTCTTTCGACATTTTTCACGTCCATAATCCACTGAATGTAAAGGAATCGGAAATTTATTACATTCCTTCATGTATTTGTAAAGTTCAGTGATACGGATCCAACAGTTGTTTTGAAATTGATTTGCAGCTGTGTGTGTGTGTGTGTGTGTGTGTGTGTGTGTGTGTGTGTGTGTGAGAGAGAGAGAGAAAGTAAGCATTTTATTAGAACAGTGAATGGATCATGGAAAAACGATTAGGAAAACAACTAATCTTGGTTTTACAGTGCCGTGAGGTGGTGTAGAGGGTCGCCTTCAAGTGGTGGCACAGATATGATTGGGTGACTCCACTACCCGGTCATATAAACGTCCCCAGTTCCCTCCCTATCCCCCAAAAGGAGGACGGTTGACTGCAGGAGGAGAGCTTCAGCCTGCACTTCACTGGATTCACATTTCAGATGAACCTACAACAACAACAACAGCTACAGCATCTACAGCTACTACCACTACTACCACTGCTACTACGTCTGCTACAACTACTACTACTAATACTACTACTACTACTACTACTAATAATAATAATAATAATAATAATGATACAATGTCGTGAACTGTTGAAATGAAGGAATTAAGCCATCGTGTTCATATTTTACATTCACAGTTAACCCAGTCTCAGTATCTGCCTATTATTATTATTATTATTATTATTATTACACTTGATAGGCCGGGAAAAAAAAAAAAAAAAAAAAAATATTATTACACTGGAGGGCCAATAATCTTTGAAATGGAGCCCAGTGGAGACACCGGTGAAGCAGAGATTGAAACAGCGAAGAATTAGGTCTACTTATCCTTCATTCTCGACACTACCACACTCCAGTAACTCTTCCAGCACTCCAGATCTTTCTTAAATGCCATAAGATCATCTATTTAGCTACCTGAATAAAATTAATTACATGTATCGTCGTGAATGGTCTGAAAGCGAAACAGCACTCAGGAAAATTTGAGAGACAGGGAACTGAATGAAAAAAAAAGGCGCCTATTTTCACCACTAATTTCTTGTTTACAGCGGACCAATAACTCGATTACTAATAAAGACTTTTTCGAAATTACATAAAATCGC
Organism: Coenobita brevimanus; assembly: GCF_032717465.1. NCBI lineage: Eukaryota > Metazoa > Arthropoda > Malacostraca > Decapoda > Coenobitidae > Coenobita > Coenobita brevimanus. The sequence goes on along the minus strand of NC_136972.1, from coordinate 28,542,710 downwards.
CTGTTTGGTAGCAAAAATAAAATAGGGAAGGTGTAATTATGGTGAAAACAAAGAGAAAACGTGACTTACCCTTTTGTGGTCTGTTCAACACGACATTGCCATGAGAACTGACATACACACACCCTCCCATACCTGCCAACGCACACACGCTCACACACGCACATACGCACACACATACGCACACACATACGCACATACGCACACATATATCGTTGCCTTCCAACACACGTACATACAGTATACACACATACACGCAAGCACTTTAACACTTACCACTACACGCGCACACACACATTACTTCTTGCCTACTTGTTCGTGTTAAAGCACACTCACATACACACATGTACAAATGACTGCCTTCCAACACACACACACACACACACACACACACACACACACACACACACACACACCAACAACGGATGGTACGAACAAACATATAGAGTACACTTATTGATTCACTCACACACTACCTTTCATCTACCATAGCTCCCGCACACACACACACACACACACACACACACACACACACACACACACACACACACACACACACACACACACACACACACACACACACACACACACACACACACACACACACACACTTTTACTACTGAGTGAATAGGTTCAAGAAATTCTCTCTCTTTTTTAATATAGCAATAGACCACTAGTGTAAAGTATAAGCCAAGATCATAAAAAAAAAAAAAAAGTCTCCGCAACACCTCTCCCTCACCGACTTATTTTGCATATGGCCTACTGTAGCACCTTATTAACCTTATTGTTCCCTGTATTCTACTTATATCGCTTTATTTTCAACATAGTTTCCACTACTGGCATAAAGGGGTATATTGTGACGACTAAATTGCTGAGGAGGAGGTGTTACGAAAAATTCAATGCTACTGTTAAAGAAATAAATGCAAATTAAAAAAGTATCCAACATGCTACTAACACTGAGTACTATGTATGTATGTATGTATGTATGTATGTAAGGTGTGTACGTAAAAATGTATATATGTATGTATGTATGTATGTAAATATATGTGTATGTAAATATATATGTACGTATGTATATGATTTATGTCTGTATGTCTGCATGTATGTATGTACGTATGTATGTATGTATGTACGTAACCAATTCCAACCATTAGTAAACACTTTTAACACACACAACCACTGGGGGTCCAACAGCTGACATTCTAACTTCCAAGACTTCTCCAATTTAATATCCTCTAAGAAGGTGCTTTGGAAATAATTTAGATAAGGTTCAGATATGCCCTGACAAAGATAGATAACGATGGGGGTACGTGGCAGAACTGTGAATGGTGCTGAAATATGCAGCATCACCGTAGATTAAGATATTTATGGCACACCGTAGATTATTGGGATATGTGGTACACTGTAGGTAACATTGGGGTATCTGGCATAGTTGAAACGCTCTCTATCTCAGTATCTATATATAACTGTGAATGGTGATGGAATATGTAGCATCACTGTCGGCTGGAATATGTAGTGCAATGTAGGTAATGCTGGGGTATGTGGGAGAACTGTGAATGGTGGTGGAATATTTGGTATCACTGTAGCCGAGATGTGGTATACTCTAGATAATGTTGGAGTATGTGGAAAGAATTTCAATGCCTTCGTCGAAAGTTGGAGATATGAAATGCAGTTCTAAAACATACCATAGAGTAATATTTGAATACACATGAATGAAATTAAATCACCAGTGTGAATGAGTTTAAAAAGCATATAGAGTCATTTAAAGGGCAATTGAATGAAGGATTAAATCTCACTGATATGTATTTTACTTTGAACTACGCTATATATATTAAATCCCAGCTAAAGGTAATCATTCATAGGCCTTTTAACTTCCCCAGTGTACCTTTAAACTCATTCATACAAGGGATTTAATTTCATTCAAATGCCTATGTTATTTTATTCGCGATAGTAGGCCTATGTGTTCTTTAAATCTCATTCATCTCAGTTTTAACCACGTGCTTTTGTTTACGATTCTAAGGGATTTAAATACTTATTGCCACATACTATAACATTATCCACAGCGATGCCTTATGCTACAACATGTTCTACTCTTTCACATACTTCAACCAGACCATTCCAATAACTTAAGCGCTATGTTGTGTTTACATAAAATTCGACGTTTTAGCACTGAAGTAGGTATGAATCTCCTTGATTACTGGTTCAATCGACCTTTCAGTCTAACTTGCCTTATACATCAACTTGGTTAGAAGCGGGTTAAGAATCCTTGTCAGGTTAGAGTAAATGTACTGTAGTCACTCTCCTTAAATGTTTGAACTCAGCAGCTTAGCCTCGGCCTCTTACCTACTGATAGAATAATTAAGGTGAAGTTTAAGTTTTTACTCACAATTTAGTAGCGTTTATCCAAAATTATCCCGTTTTCTCTTATAGTAATTTAAAGAAAAACGGGATATTTACAGGGTAACTGAAGAAATTGGGTATCTTACGATTATACCTACCTCGGAATTCCTCTCTCCTCCCTCTTTAACCCCCTTCAGTATGTCTCCACTATCTGTACCCGCCTCCGCGGCAGACTTAAGCTCCTTGGCAGACTCACTTGTAACTCGCATAGGGTTAGCATCCCCGTCACTCGATCATATTACCTGTTTTATATTCGCTCCCTACATGATTATCATGTTATCCCTCTCTCTCTTGTCCCCCCAGCACAGCTCCGACTACTTGAAGTGGTAAAAAATTGTGCGATGCGTCTCATTCTTCGCTGTCCCAGGTCTGCCAGAGTAGTCAACATGCTCCATGAACTCAATCTGTGTCCCATCACCGATCGCATCCATATGCCTGGAGGCTGCTTTGCCACACAGTGTATGACCACATTTCCGTCTCCTGCTCCATCTTTTTCCTCCCGACTGGTTGACATTCTCTCAGATACCACTCATATCGGATCCGGCATACTCACGTGCCAGGTCTGGCATCATGGCTAAAAAGAATTCGTTCGGCACCACTCAACTGTCCCTTCCAGCATTCTGGCCGTGATCCCGCCAGTATCCGTGCTGATCTTGTCACTCCCATCCCTACTTATCCTTTGCCTCCTACCTGGACACTTACGACTCCTGCTGTGCACTACACACCTTCTGCCACTGTTTCTGACCGTTTACCAATCCCCTCACAGCTCTCCGTCACTGAAACCCTTGACTCTGTAGCCCGCACCTACCCTTCCTCCCCTATTCACGTCTACACTGACGGTTCTGTCCTCGCTAACGGCTTGGCGGGAGCTGCTTTCATAACTCTGCTTCCCGTGTCTTCTCCACCTTCCACCGCCTTCCCAACTGGGCCGGCAGTACCCAGTGTGAACTCTTTGCTATACACCCTGTCCTTGATTTCCTTCCTTCTCATCACCTACCAATTCTCATCATCAGCGAATCCCCAGCTGTCCTTGCCCTAATTCCCAACCACTCCCCCGACTCCTCTCCCCTCTCTCCGCCTCCCTCTACTCCCACCTCCATCAGGCTCATGCTCTTGGTCTCATGGTTTCTTTTATTTGGATCCCAGCCCATGTTGGTCACATCCGCCACGACCAGCAGGTCGCCTGGCCCGAGCTGCATGTAACCTCCCCTAGCTGCCATCCGCCTCCCTGTGTCCACGACAGTTGTCCGGAGAACCCTTCTCTTGGGTCCAGGGAGGACCTAGCCCTGCGTATCGATGCTGAACGTGCCACTAGTGTCACCATCCAGCACTGTGACACCCACCGTGGCGTGAGACACACCTAAGGCAAGCACCCGCCTCTGTGATGTGGCCGTCGCCCGCATTTGCCCGGGCTATCGCAACCCAGGGGAAATCACCGGACGACCGACCGCCATGAGCCATGCAAACTCTGTCACAGTCCAATGGATGAAGCATTATCACATCATATCGTTAACTGCCCTGTTATTGCCCCCTTCACACCCCCTGGACTCTTGTTTTCTGCTTTGTGTACCGACTTCATCACACATCTTGATGTACTTGAAGACATTCTCACCCTTCACCCCGACTTCCTTTCATTGTAATAACCTGGCACTAGGACAATGATGAGACATTTTTGGATATGTATATATGTATGTGTATATATGCGTATGTATGTATGTATGTATGTATACACACACACACACACACACACACACACACACACACACACACACACATACACATATCTATCTATCTATCTATCTATCTATATATATATATATATATAATGTCTTACACTGAGTGGCAAGCCAAATGGTTTCCTGTACACCAGGAAACCATTTACTACGCTGGGTGGTAACCATATAACCAAATTTTGGTTCCTGGTGGTTTAGTGAGTAATTATTGTGCTCCAGTCGGATTGAACCGGTGAAGGTTTATATCCAAGGGGTGATTGGGGTTTATTGCTCATGTAATGCCACTCAGGGATGAGTGAGGTTGGTCACTCTCATCTTAAATGTCAGGACCACCTGCCTAGCCCCTGGCTTCTACGCTCCTCATGGGGCAACGTAGGATTGGATGATGGATGATGGATGCTATATATATATATATATATATATATATATATATATATATATATATATATATATATATATATATATATATATATGTGTGTGTGTGTGTATGTGTGTGTGTGTGTATGTGTGTGTGTGTGTGTGTGTGTGTGTGTGTGTGTGTGTGTGTGTGTGTGTGTGTGTGTGTGTGGTGTTGTCCACACACGTACACATCAAATGTGTGTGCAGGTATTGTCCTAGTGCTGAGATTTTGAATCAAGAGATAATTTTATAATGAATATCGTTTCTGTCTATCTATCTACTTGTGTATGTGCCTATGTATGTGTATCTATTTAATGTGTGTATGTATGTATGTGTCACCCTGTCTATGTACTGTATATGTGAATATATCATACATATGTAGATGTTGCATATGTATATGTAATATCTACAAAAGTAATACATTTCAATGAAATTTTTATGAAAGTTGGGCCGGGGACCAAGAACTGATTACATTCTGGGGCGGATCCGGATCTGGATCCTTTTTAACGGCAAAGACACTGGCGGAGGTAGGCTCTTTCTGGCCGCTTTCTGGTTATTATTATTAACAACAGTAGTAGTAGTTGCAGTAAGAGTAGTAGTTGTTGCAGTAGCAGTAGCAGTAGTAGTAGTAGTAGTAGTAAAAGTAAGAGTAGTAGTAGCAGTAGTAGTAGTACTAGTAGTAGTTTAGTGGCTTAGTAGTAGTAGTAGTAGTTTCTTTTTTTACTTCGACTCCTGTTTTTCTTTACCTTCTATCTTCTCTAACTTCCTCCTCCTCCTCCTCGTCCTCTTCATCATCATCATAATCGTCATTCTACCTCTCCTCCTCCTTCTCATCCTCTTCTTCTTCTTCTTCCTCCTCCCCCTCCTCCTCCTCCTCTCTTCTTACTTCACCTTTTCTTCTTCCTCTTCCCAATCTGTTTTCTCCTCCTCCTTTCTTGCACCTTGTCTTCTTCCTACCTCTCTTCTCCTTGACCTTCTTCCTCCTCCTCCTCCTCCTCTTCCCTCTCCCTCCTCCTCCACCTGCTGCTCGTCCCGGCCTTCCCCTTCCTCCCCACCAAACCAGTTTTTCTACCCTTCCCTGAGGCATACATACGTACCTTATATAACAGGCACAGGTTTGAGGTAGGACCAACACACCCCAACACACTCTACAACGCACTCTTCACTCTTTACACTCTTAATCGCACCACACACACACACACACACACACACACACACACACACACACACTTTAAAACCATACCCTTGTCCCGCTCACACTCATTCTTTAGATCAGTTATTCTCATCCTTCAAATCAGTACTCATTTTACAGGCTCATTTTCTGTGATATACGAGTATATTATTCATCAGCTTGGTTGTTTGCATTTTTTGTTATGGGAAGGAGATAAAAGTTATTTTAAACCATGTTTGCTGAATAGGTAGCTTCTTATTTCGCTTATTAATATCATTTAGTGTTAGATCGTGTCGACCATCATTCACTCACTTGTTGTGATGCCTGCAACTTCTTCACCTGCCTCATTCTATCTCTGTGCCAGCCCTCCTCTCTTCCGACTTCTTCCTTTCCTTCTTCTCACTTTTTATTAATTTTTTTTTTTTCAAATTAGGTGGTTTCCACCAACCCAGGAAACCATTTGCAACACTGTGTGGTAACCATATAAACTAATTACGGGGTAGAGTGGAGCCTGCTTTACAGTAGTGCTCCTGTTAACTGTGTGGAGAAACGTAAATGAGGAGTCCATGCAGAAACCAAACCTCGCACTTTTCCTCGCGTCTTGCTGTGGCGAGGCGTTGTCTGCGACAAGGAAACATCGTTTCACTGCAAGGTACGACCATGCAGGGGTGGTTGCGTGCCTGTGGTTAATGAGTTTGCTCGGCCAGACAGATTGGAGATGATTAATAACAGTATAAGTAGTACCATTAATGTTTAAGATGTAAGACTTACAAGTGATATGCATTGAGAGTTATAATTAAGTTCCCAAAGAACAAGAAGATAAACTAGCCGTAAAATAACATACATACATACATACATACATACATGCATGCATACATACATACATACATACATACATACATACATACATGCATACATACATACATACATACATACATACATGCATACATACATACATACATACATACATACATACATACATACATACATACATACACACATACACAAGCGAGTGTACTCTCGATAAATATTAAGAAAGAAAAATCAGACAAAAATAAAACGTGGTAATTTAAAGAGGAAAATTAAGGCAGTATATATTGACACATTTAATGCCAATAGCCCCTTTGTTTTCACCCGAGGGAACTGGGCCATTCACATAGCTTGAAGACTGAGCCGTGGCTGTATGAAATTCGGTGAGCCTTAGTCATGGGGTAGTAATGAGTCTCCTTGGTTACTAATCAAAATTTATCCTCCACTCTTACTACTGGCCGTCAACTGAGCTGAAGGGGGTTAGGGGTAGTAATAAGTCTCCCTGGTTACTAGTCAAAATTTAATCTATAGTCTGGCTACTCCTGGTTATAAACTGCTATGAAAGGGGTTAAGGGTAGTAATGAGTCTCCTTGGTTACTAGTCAAACTCTAACCTCCAGTCTGACTACTCCTGTCTATCAACTGAGCTGGAAGAAGAATAGAGTTTTTTGACAAGTGAAAATAACCCAACTATAGGAGTTAGCAAGGAAATAGCGCTTAATAAATAGCACATAGAAATCCCTAAACGCAAGCTAGCATTATTATCCCCAATGAACGCTCGTATTCTCGTCGGTTGAAGAAGCTCCCTAACACCTCTTCCTCAGCGATTTATTTTGGATATGGCGGGGTATTATCATTTTGTACGTTATTTATGCAGAGGCTGGAGTTATTAGAATGATTTATGTAACACAGGAGAGGACGGTAAGGAGTAATAAGTAAAATAAATCGCTTAGGAAGAGGTGCTAGAGCTCAAGAATTAAATGAAAACAGAGGCAAACAAAGGCCATGGTTACTGAAGGGGATAAGCATTATGTAAGTTCATGAATGCAACTCATCTTCTCTCTCTCTCTCTCTCTCTCTCTCTCTCTCTCCTACGCTGAATAAAATCGTCTGGAGAATGTGGGGATAAATGACAAAAAAAAATAAAAAGGTAAGTAGAACAATAAATAGACAGATAGACAGATAGATAGATAGATAAATAGATAGATAGATAGATAGATAGACAAAAAGATAGATAGATAAATAAATAATAAAAAATAAACTAAAGACGGGGTCCTTATGCTTAACTGTTCAACCCTTTCAGGACAATGACGTCTGTAGTCCATCTGCCTCTACTTCTACTTGGATACGAGTCTCCTTGGTTACTAGTCAAAATCAACCGTCCCATTTCACCTCACCTGGCCATCAACTGAGCTGAAATGGGTTAAGGATTTTGTCACGTATAAAAAAAAAAAATTGACTATATAATGCTTCTTTCCCTCTTTATCCAGGAGTGTTATTAGGGAGCTGGTTGGAAAATCTGATGGTTGTGTATCGTATTCTAGGGGACAATTGGGACTTGGAATTTATTGGTTGTCTGGGTAAATGATTCGTGTAGTTGATAGGCACTAATCATGAGAGAGAGAGAGAGAGAGAGAGAGAGAGAGAGAGAGAGAGAGAGAGAGAGAGAGTATACTGAAAGGACTGAGGCACACACACACACACACACACACACACACACACACCTCGTACGGAAAAACTCAGATATTACGTAACTTCCTGTACTAAATAATGCAAGCCAACACAAACTATCGCAAACCAATATTTTTCCAGATATTTCGATTAGGCTCGGGCAGGGAGGAAGGCTAGGGCTATAGGCTACGGGTGGGAAGTCCAGGCTATTATTCTATGGGTCTATGGTAGAGAGAAAAAAAAAGCAGAAAAACAAGAAAAAAATCTAAACAAAGGGTGTGTGGCATCAGCGTAGTTTCCAGAGTTAGTTGCCAGATTCCGCTAATTCAGTCAACATAGCCCTTTAAAAATATATGTAAATGCGAATTTTAAGACGTATTTCACCTGATTTTATGGGTCTTAGTGACGTAGGGAAGGTATTTAGTTAATCTGAAAGCTAATTTACAATGCGTAGTTATGTCTAAGGGATATAATAACCGTGAAATGGATATGGAAATTGCCCCAGCCTCAGAAACTGAAAAGTTGTCAGATTCCTCTATTTTTTCCAACACTATCTTTAAAAATTACGCCTAAATACAGGCCTTAAAAGTATATTTACTAGGATTTTTGGGGCGTAAAGCATGTAGGGAGTGGTATTATGCATTTAAAGCTAGTTAGAGGTTGGTAATTACGTTAAAGAAATATAAGAAGTGTAAAAATGAAACAATGAAAGTCACATGTTGCCACCTTGTATGGGTATATAAACAAACCCATCTCGCCTTCCATGTGACCTTCCCACACACGCTCCCTCACCACCATGAAGGTAAGGGTGGACTGCTGCTGCTCTTTCTACTGTTATTTATTTATTTATTTATCAGGAGAGAAGGTTGATTCAGATGAGTCGTTAAATGTCCATCGCTTACTCATTGCTGTAGGGTAAGAGACTTCGTAACGCCTCTTTCTTTGCGGTTTATTTTGCGTATTACACCTCAAGTCTACAGAAAATGAAAGAAAAATTGTCTATTAAGCACTCTAATGCGCCTATCATATCTTTTTCTTTTGCTATCCCCACCCGATTTTATTAAACTTTAAGATATTGTAAACTTTAAGGACTAGCCTTCTTTAACCCTTTCGTTATAAATGGGCTCTCCTTAAACGAATAAAATCGTCTGGTAACACACACACACAATAGTGGGAGTTATTATTATTATTATTATTATTATTATTATTATTATTATTATTATCATTATTATTATACCTCTCTCGCTTCCATTTCAGGGACCAGTGATTCTCGCAGTTTTAGCTTTGGCCTCCCTCTCCTCATCCCAAAGCACCAACACCCGCTTCTTCGGTGGCGGTGTGGGCAGCCCTGTAGGGATTGGAGGTCTGGGAGGTTCTGTGGGGATTGGAGGCATCGGCGGAGCTCACGGAGGGATTGGAGGGGCACTGGTGGCTCGAAACTGCCTACCAAGCGCTCCAACCTCCCAGCGCTATGGATGCGAGTTCTTCACGGAGTATGGAGGGCAATATGTGTGTGACAGGAATCAAAGTAAATATCAGCCTCTCTCTCTCTCTCTCTCTCTCTCTCTCTCTCTCTCTCTCTCTTTGTCAATACTCCTTTACACTCTAATTTGGTCTGCAGTTGCCATCTCTCCACGGCTGAGTTGTAGCAAGAGAATAGCGTTTGAATAAGACGCTACTCATGAATTGCTATGAACTTATCTATACTCCTTTCACTCTAACTTGGCCTAAAATTGCCACCTCTCCCTTGCTGAGTTGTAGCAAAAGATTAACAGTACAGGATGCTAGTCATGAAGAAGCGCTATGGGAAGGATGTAGAGCCAAATCATTGTTTTTTTTTTTTTCTGCCTCTGAGCTCTACAAAATAAGCTGCAAAATAAGGATAATCTGGGGAAAGTTAAGCTGAGAAGGGAATAGTTTGTTGTACCCATTTTCTTTTCCTTCTTTCTATATGCTTAACTATTCTGTTATTATGCTATCTTTTTACTCATTTTCCTCTCTCTTCCTGCGTATCTATTGTTTTCGCTGTCATTCGTCTGTCTTTCTGCGTATCTGCTGTTGTTTTCGCTATCATTCTTCTGTCTTTCTGCTCATGTATTGTTGTTTCCGCTATCATTCTTGTCTTTCTGCGTGTCTGTTGTTGTTTTTCGCTATCATTCTTGTCTTTCTGCGTATTTACTGTTGTTTTCGCTATCATTCGTGTCTTTCTGCGTGTCTATTGTTGTTTTTGCTCTCATTCTTCTGTAAGTTTGTTTATTTGTTGTCTTGATGCTTGGCCAATATTTTATACCTGTCTGTTATCACCTTAATTATTAATAGTAAAAAGCCTAGCCTGATAAAGAGATAATGATATAGTTTGTATGTGTTATCAGTTATTGTATTCAGAACGATTCCCTTTTGTCTTGGTTTATAATTTGGCCGCTTCTCCTCTCCGTATATATTAAAGGAATGTGTTTTATAACCTGCAGTCAGCTAAATATCTATCAGTCTATCTATCTATCTATCTGTGTCTGTTTAGTTGTTTGTCAGTCTGTCTGCCTTCCTACCTGCCCACCTACCTGTCAGTTTTTCTACCTACCTACCTGTCTAACTGTCTATTCATCCATCGCTGTATCTCTCTCCATCCATCCATCTATCCATTTCTATAACCATCCATCCATCTGTCCACCTATCTCAGTTACTATCTATCTTTATCCAACCATCTATCTATCTCTCTATCTATCTATCTATCTATCTGCCTGTCTTTATATCTACTCGTTCATCCGTCCCCCAATTAATCTTCATCCACCTCAGCCTGTTCATCCATCCGTCTCTCTATCTCAGTATCATTTTATCAGTCTCTCTCTCTGTCTATCTCTCTATCTATCAATCTACCTACCTACCTATCTATCTCTCTATCTATCAATCTACCTACCTACCTATCTATCTATCTATCTATCTGTCTATCCATCCATCTATCTATCTACTAACCCATCTCTACCTTCCAGAGCCTCGTTACCAGTGCCCACCTGTGCGTCCCACCTGCACACGTAATTTCTTCGGTGGACCCCCTCAAAGGTGCATCACTGACCTCGACTGTTCCATCAACGACAAGTGTTGTTGTGACGCCTGTTTAGAGTATACCGTCTGCAAACCACCGGCATAAACTTCACATGTCACTACTTGGGCACTAATATCCACCGTCCATATTGAATACATGCTAAGATTTTCACTGACATCAATTGCTCGTTTAATAAGTGTTGCTGTGATGCCTGTTTAGAGTATACCGTCTTCAAACTACCTGCATAAACTTCACATGTCATTTCTTGGGCACTAATTTCCACAGTCCACTACACACACACACACACACACACACACACACACACACACACACACACACACACACACACACACACACACACACACACACACACACACACACACACACACACACACACACACACACACACACACACACACACACACACACACACACACACACACACACACACACACACACACACACACACACACACACACACACACACACACACACACACACACACACCGCTCGCTGGTGCAGTGGTAACGTTCTCGTTTGCCAACTGGTGGACGGGAGTTCGCGCCTCGCTCAGGTTGCGAAAAGTTTCACTGATGAAGTGGGTGGTTACTGTCCCTTTTGAGCAAGGGGATGGGTGTGTGTGTGTGTGTGAAGGTCACAGCCTTGCCCTTAGATCGGACTATATGAGCTCTCAGCTCCCTTCCGGGAGGGTAAAAGCTGACGATCACGACCATCAAGTGATAATGACCGACCCTGTGAATTACAAACACAAACACACACACACACACACACACACACACACACACACACACACACACACACACACACACCTTCCCATAGCACCACTTGAACACAAATATCCACCGTCCATACTGAATATATGACCTACCTAATCCACACAGACGGAAGACGAATATAATAACACTGATCCACATTCTCATTACTTTAAAACACTTGTCATATTTCTTCTCCAGTTGGAACGTGAGATGGATTTAGTAAAGAAATAAAAAATAAATCTACATATACTGAGGTGTTAATGGCTTCCTTTGTGGTCTAGTGGGTTAAGGCGCTCCAACCGGATCTGTCTAAGAGGGAGGTTAATGGAGATAAGAATAATTAGTGAAGACTCATTCTGGAAGTTTATCCTTTGGTATTAAATGGGTTAGAATACTAGAGTTATCCGTACCATTAGAGAGAAAATGGGTTAAAGAAAATGGGAAACCTGTATAGTGAAGGTATTTTATCCTTTGTCAACTGTAGATACATTAGTAAGTACAGAACGAGATTGAAGCATTATTATTATTATTAGTAGTAGTAGTAGTAGTAGTAGTAGTAGTAGTACAGGGTAGTAGTGGTAGTGGTGGTAGTAGTAGTAGTAGTAGCACCATTGTCATTACTGTCATCTAACTACTTCGTAAAGTGTAGATTTTTAAAACAGGAGAGGTTAGATATAAGCTTAACCCCTTCACTATGATGCATTTTTAAGCTGAGGAAAATCGTCTGAAGTAAAAATAAATAAATAAAGCTTCACTCTTTTCAATATAACCTGACCATCCCTCTGTCGCAAATACTGAGCTGTAACGATGGATCATCATTAGAATATGATGCTAGTCACGAAGAAGTGCTACGGAAGGGATATAGAAGTAACAGTAGCTGAACAATAGAATATCATGCTAGTCACGAAGAAGTGCTACAGATGGGATGTAGAGCCTTAGTATTAACTTTTTTTTTTTTTTTTTTTGCCATTGAGAAGTAATAATAGGTAAACAGTAGAATATAATGCTAGTCACGAAGAAGTGCTACGGAAGGGATTTAGAGCCACAGTATTCATCCCCTGCCACAGAGCTACGTGAAATTTGCTGCAAAAGGACGAAAATCTGGGCCAAGTGAAGGTGAAAGAACTGCAGATTGTCGAACTCACTGCTGCCCATGTTCTCGTCTGTTAAGGAAGCTCCCTAACACCTTTTCCTAAGCGATTCATTTTGTTTATTACACCTTGTCGTCGTGTATTACTTAAATTATTCTAATATTACCATACTCTGCATATGTAATGTAGAAAAGGGTATTAACCACCCGCATCTAAAAATAAGTCGGTAAGGAAGAGGTGTTAGGGAGTCTTCTAATCTGACCAGAGTACGAGCCTGAATCATACCTGGCCCGAATTATACCTGGCCTACCTTACCTGAATACCTGGCCTACCTGAATACTTGGCCTACCTTACCTGAATACCTGGCCTACCTTACCTGAATACCTGACCTACCTTACCTGAATACCTGGCCTACCTTACCAGAATACCTGGCCTACATTACCTGAATACCTGGCCTACCTTACCTGAATACCTGGCCTACCTTACTTGACCTACCTTACCTGAATACCTGGCCTACCTTACCTGAATACCTGGCCTACCTTACCTGAATACCTGGCCTACCTTACCTGAATACCTGGCCTACCTTACCTGAATACCTGGCCTACCTTACCTGAATACCTGGCCTACTTTACCTGAATACCTGGCCTACCTTACCTGAATCATACCTGGCCTGAATCATACCTGGCCGACTTAATCTCTGCAGTTAAAAGAAAAACTTATTATCTATTAACATCACATTTATTGACATTTTTTCTTACCACATTAATTCTTTTTCATCAGACGGAACTGGGACACTCTCACGGCTTAAATAATACCTCATAGTTCGTCGGGGTTGCGTGAAACTCAGTGAGCCTAAAATGAGGTAGGAATGAGTCTCCTTGGTTACTAGTCAAATCAGCTACCCACTCAGCCTACACCTGGCCATCAACTGAGCTGAAAGGGGATACGGATCTTTTTATCTGAGGGAACTGGGCGACTCTCAGCTTAAATAATACCGTCGTGGTTGCGTTAAATGTGATGAGCTTCAATTGTAAGATAGGAGCGAGTCTCCTTGGTTACTAGTCAAATCAGTTACCCACTCTGACTTCACCGGGCAAATAACTGAGCTGGAAGAGGCTACGAATCTTTGACCGGTCAGAACGAATGTGCTGAATAGGATAAACAAAAACCAACACATAAACTGTACCTTTCTCACCAGATGTGCAAGGCTGTGAATACGCGTGTCGTCTGTTTGTTTACATTGAGGCCACGCATGCGCAGTGGTGAGGACAAAACCAGATACACGGGAGGAACCAAGCACGTGTCGCACTGCTAGCTGATCGGGCAGGTATATATTGAGCTGGGGAAAACAGAAGCAGAAGACAAGTTAATATTTCTACCGCCACAGACCGAAGCCAGCGCAAAAACTGAATCATGTGGTTCTGTGATTCACGCGTTGAGTTGGGGTTCGAAGCCAGGAAGTCGAGACAAGGGCTTTTTCTTCTCTCTCTCTCTCTCTCTCTCTCTCTCTCTCTCTCTCTCTCTCTCTCTCTCTCCCTAATACGTTCCTACTGTTAGAGGGTCCTTCTGACAATCGATGTTATAACCAGGTCCCTAATTATAATCTTAGGTGGACATGGATAAGGAGAAAAAAAAAAAACTGTCTAGACTTCAATTATCTAATCGGTGGAGGTTAGGCTAATTAGGAAGTAGCTTGATGATGATGATGATGATGATGATGACGATGATGATGAGGAGGAGGTGAAGGATCATTTATCTATCTATCCATCTACCTATATTTTTCGTCAGACTCCCTACTCTGCCCTTCGCCAACAGCCTACCCTCACATCAACTCACCCTCCTCTCTCACACCTCAGTAATAATAATAATAATAATAATAACCTACCCTCACATCAACTCACCCTCCTCTCTCACACCTCAGTAATAATAATAATAATAATAATAATAATAATAATAATGATAATAATAATAAAATAATAATAATAATAATAATAATAATAATAATAATAATAATACACACTAGAGGTACGTGCTTAGTTGTTAGTGGTTAAGGCTAGGAGCAAATTGGATTCGAGTGGGCCCTTTAGCCTCTGTTGTGATTCAGTTATTCAGTGTGATCACGGGAAAAAAGAGAAAGGAATGGAAAAGAACAATTTATTAAAAAAACACAAGAAAAATGAAAGCGAAAACACATACTCTCACTCAAGCTGTGTGATAAATATACTAAAATAAACTGTGTGTAATTCAGGGTCTAGTAATACTGTGCAACTCTAATTACTTTTTCTAGGGCAGTCAACGAACAGGAGATTCCATACCCTTGCTTCTTTATATCTGTTTAGTCTGACTGTGTGTGCTTTTTTCTGTGTTTTGGCCACCTCCAGGCGACTTAGTGAGAGAGAGAGAGGGAGAGAGAGAGAGAGAGAGAGAGAGAGAGTATCATCAAATCACGGCTCAGCAATCAAGTTCTGTGTGGCTCAGCTTTGCCAGAATAGAAGGCTTATAGTTACTGTGAAATTCCAGGGAAACGAAATCTATTTGTTGACTGCACAACATAGCTTTGATTATAAGTAAAAAAGTGTCTGGAAAATAAAGTATGCGACCATTTAGGTGCCTAGACATTCAGGGCTTCACTACATATCACACACTTACGTACTTACAACAGAGTATTTTATCCCTTCAGTCCGATAACGTAACTTTTATTTTTGGCTATATTTGGTTATGTATTTATCTTATTCCAGTTTTTTCAGTTGGTGCTCCAGAGGGACGCCTTCACTTGGTGGCATCGAGGTAGTTGCACGGCTCCACTGCCTGATAACACAAACGTCCTTCATCTCCCTCCCTGCTTCCTTAAAGGACTGTCTGTAGCAATCTCTCTCTCTCTCTCTCTCTCTCTCTCTCTCTCTCTCGGACTGCAAGGCGAACAAATGCCACCTTCAGTCCACCGGGTTCACGTCCGAATGAGCTTGGCGTTGCCACTGCCACTATCATCATTATTTTTGTTGGAACCAGGGGATTATATTCAGCTTTAGGGCAGATTTCTTGCAGTACAGGGATTAAGAAACGCTACAAATAACCCGTCTAGTTCTTGAAATCTATCCTAGGCTTTGAAAAATCGTCTGGTGATGGCAAGAACAAAATGAAAACAAAAAAACTACCTCGGATTGAAGGAGATAAACCCAAACAGTGAAATTACTTTACAAATCGACAAACTTATCCTTAAAAGTACACTACAGTTAAGGTCAATTGTCCTTTCACACTTCTGGAAATTCTAAACCACGATGCAAAAAAAAAAAAAATCACTCAAGCTTTAAATTTGTTGCGTCTCTTTAATTTACGTGACATGGAAAATACAGTGTTCATCATATCAGCTTAAGAGAGAGAGAGAGAGGATGGTCCATATATTACGCACCCCAGTTTTCGTGTTTTCTGAGGACGTGTCTATCCAGCACTACTGTCCACTTCCCATAACCTTTTTCTTGGTCTGTAGGGTGAATCAAGTACATAGTTAACCAATAACCTAATTCCACTAAACATTCAGCATCTCTACGCTCCTCACACCAGCAAATGAGCCGTCCCCACAACACACGGGCATCGAGAGGGGTTATATATGAACCATCTTGCGTATCTTCTCTCATTAAATCCAGACACCGTTTTAAAATACTGCAAAAAGGACAATTGACCACGACCACACATTAGCCTAACATAACAGATCCAAATCCCACTTACGTAAGATCTAACTCAACTTTAGATACAAATACTTGCATTCTAACTCAATTACAGTCTAATAACTTAATACACTACAAGAACAAGAACTTAGGTGTACAGAGTTACAGGTACAAGTCACGATACAAAATTCTAGAAGTGGCTAATACAGAGACAATGATATAAGCTCCTCCAGTTCGATGATTAGTTATTATTATTATTATTATTATTATTGGGATTCGACGCTGAATTCTATCTTAATTTGGACAAAGCTGCCATATTTGTTCCAGATTTTACCATCGTTTTTCTTCCTCCCTCCCATTTAGTTTTCCTTTCCTTATTGCTTCTTCCTGTGTGTGTGTGTGTGTGTGTGTGTGTGTGTGTGTGTGTGTGTGTGTGTGTGTGTGTGTGTGTGTGTGTGTGTGTGTGTGTGTGTGTGTGTGTGTGTGTACTTAGAGGTGACAAGAGATTAAGGTGTTTTACCCGGTCATATATTTTCTCTTGTTCTTTTTCATCCCTAGACGATTTTATTCAGACCTGGAGAGATTTTGGAACTTGAGAGGTTAAATGTAGTCTTCCTAAATCCCATGTGTGTATAAGAGGGCTTTCCAAAATTAAAAAAAAAAATCGTCTGAAAGTAGTAAGAATATTAGAGAAAAAAAATGCCATCGAACTGAAGGAGTTGGAATGTGATTACAGAGAAAAGTGGAATGTTACAAACTATAAAAAAAAAAAAAAGAATAAAGAAACAAGAAAGCATAGGACAGCTAAAACACACACACACACACACACACACACACACACACACACACACACACACACACACACACACACAAACAGGAGAGTACTTACAATCTACACGGTATACCTTGCGCATATGGACGTGTTTGACATGGCACGGGAGGCTTCGTAACACCTCTTCCTTAGCGACTTATTCTATATTTTGCACCTTTATCTTGCGTGTTATTTATATTAATTTAAAATCGACATAGTTTAAACAATGATACTGGGGTTTAATAAGCAAAACAAATCGCTAAAGAAAAGGTGCTACATCTCCACCACCTAGACTACAACTCATTATCATAATTACTCCAAAAATATATAAATATAGATGTACTACACTTACACTAATGACCTGTACATTTTAGTGGTAATAAACTTGCATGTTTTGTAATGTACACTGAATAGTAATGATGTAATGCGTCTAATGTACACACTTGGGCATAATTACAACCATAGCCTACAGTACAGTGCATATAAAGTACTTAAAAATGTGCTTTGTGCTACTGTACACTCCTGAATCTACTATACAACCATTACACATAGTACAGTGCATATAAAGTACTTAAAACAGTGCTTTGTGATATTTTTACAGAATTGTCATGACGTGCAAAACATAATTACTCATGTACAGTGCAGCCCATGAATACTTCTGTACACTACATGGTACATATGCTACTCCAAGGGGCTTTGAAAAGGGCCACTGGTGTACTCTGTGGTAACGTATGTACAGTATTTAGATTGTGAACTTCTATTGTACAATTTTTAAGTATATTTTTCCCTGCTAGTGTACATGCTTGCTTGTATGTGCAACCTGTAATTAGCAAAGTACAGTGAATATTTAGTAATTACATATCTTCCATACTACCATGCGTACTAGTGATATTGCACAATCCATCGACTGTGCTAATTGTACATGCTAATCAAATGCACAGTGTGTAATCAACCTTGTACATTATATTAAGTAACTTCATGTCTTCCATACTACCAAGTGTACTAGTAATCTTGCACAATCAATAACTTGTGCTATTTGTACATTATTAATCAAATGTACAGTCAAAATTTAACCTGGTACACTGCATACACTAACCATATACATAGTCTTGATAAACATTCTACAATTACAAAGTACAAAACATTACTAATATTACAGTTATGTTTATTTCCTGCTGGTAAACCTATGCATATTTGATACTAGATTAGACTGCGATGGGTTTTCCGTATTAACTACACGAGAACCCACTCTGTCCACACACCACGACCCGCAACAATCCACTGTACATCCAGGTCCCTAATTTGACTACTGGGGACACACAGAATCAAACCAGCCTGGGAAGAAGGACGTCCATTCTACCTATTGACTACACGTTGGTCGTCAAAGCAGCTTCTACCTTGTCCCCAGTCTTGCCCTACGATCCCGCACGTAGAAATCATGTTTAGCCTCGTACAGGGAAAAAGACTGAGTTTAGTGCTTATTATTGATGATCCTACTTCTCACTTCTCCACTAGTGATGTACAGTAAGTAATGAAGTACACTGCAGTAAAGTACAGTGCAGTGAAGTACGGTGTAGTGGTGAGATAGAGTGCAGTGAAGTGCAGTGCAGTGGTGATGTACAGTGCAGTGGTGATGTACAGTGCATATATTCAGCAATGAAGTACAATACAGTGCCTTGCTGACTGTCTACGAACCCCCATCTTACGTACTGTGCGTTACTGAGACGGTTCTACTCAGGGACTGGTGAGGGTCATGGTAAAGATGCAGACTTAGCTCAGTGCCTATCGACTCACGTGGGACAGTAAGGCAACTCCAATTTTTGCCGAGTCTATATCTTCCCCCCGGTGATGTACAGTGTAGCGGTGAAGTACAGTGCAGCGGTGAAGTACAGTGCAGCGGTGAAGTATAGTGCAACGGTGAGGTACAGTGCCTACGGTTTACATGCTGTGTGGGACCGATACGATTCTGCCCAGTAGCTCGTGAACATCATCCGCAGCCGCCGATGAGAAGCTGGCAATTGTTTCAGTGCCCAGGGCCGTCACGATCTGCAATGAGGAAGACAGTACAGTATTTAGTAATCCACTGAATACCACATGTGCACGTCGTATATTATATGTATGTCAAGACGATAGGAAGGGCATACATGAGATTATTAAGGCATGCAAACTAAATCGCCAACGAAAAAGGGCTACGAGGCCTATTAGGTCACTTACAACATGATCTTAAACCCGTTGCGTTGGATTGGCAGACATAAAAAAAAAAAATAATAAAATGATCCACTTCCTCACGATAAATAACGAAATGATGAACGATGACTTTAGAAAACCATTGATGTGATCTTCGAAAGTCAACAAACTTCTCAGAATGATATATAAAAATTCCATAAAAATTCAACACAGCTGTGAGGTGGATCGATGTTACTGTCCTCAGCTGCACTTGATACATATGCCATACCTTCCGTTCATTATCATTTAGGAGTTGCTGAAGAACAGGAGACAGGGTTGGGAACTTGGGTAGCTGGGTAGAGGCTGGAGCTGTCTGGAATCCTGCACCCCCTCTGGCCCTCGAACCGGCACCATTAGCGTTCTGTAGACTCTTGGCTATGTTATTTGTAGGTTGTCTCTGGCTGCGCGGGTCGACGGATTGAACACCTGAAGCTTGTTTTTGTGATAATTTGGACAGGGCTCTGCTTCGTCCGTTCTGAAGGCTTTCGAGTGTGTTTGGCAGATTCACTGGTTTTCTTTTGTTTGGGGGATTACCTGACAGGGAGAAGACAGATTTGTTTATTATTTATCGACTCCACGAGATTCATTAGAGCAGACAATAAACTTTGCTGTCTCAGACTTCCCCTACAACACAATTATCAGTCGACACAGCGAGAAGAAAATGAAGAATTTTGTATAAATAAATAAATACATATATATATATATATATATATATATATATATATATATATATATATATATATATATATATATATATATATATATATATATATTACTATTGAGTGTAAGAGCGTCTAGTCTTCCCCTAAATGATCCAGGGCAGTTGATATTGGACTACATTCAGGTCCTTAGGTATGCTACTGGGTGCATACGTATAAGAAGGAAACAAGATTTACCGCAGAGTCTGACCAGCACGATCAGGGTTAAAATACAACTAGCAACTCACCAAGGACGGACTGAAGATTTGGAGATTGAGGGAGTTGCAGATCCATGAGGAATGTGGCGTGGGGAGGCCTAGCACACTTGCCTGCACTGGGCCCTATGCAGGCTGAGTAGGCCATGGCGTGGGCCACATAGTGCTGCTCGTGTGTACGGTGGAACAAGTGAGCCATCGGACCTGACACACAAGAGTATAAGTACCGAGTAGAACTGACAACATTTCTCCCTACTAACTACTTCCTACATACCACCGCCACTTTACAGTTTTTTATCTACCTAAAGCCAGACGTCTTAATCCGGATGTATGTTAGCGAACAGTAGCCGAGTGCGGAACGTTCGCACGTTGATGACGTCAAATTGACGTCACGGAAATGGCAGGAGTATAGCTATCATAACGACGCCTCAAGAGTTCCAGAAAGTGAATATACTGTACGATAAATTAAATTACAAAATATGATCAGAATCTATAGCAACTTATATTTATTCATGTCGCCTTCCACCAATAAAATTGACTGCATTTTGCACTGAATTATAAAACAGAGAATTGTATAGTATTCTGATGAAGTAGCCAGACAACATCGACACCTCACCGAAGCGAATATCCGAAATACCTTTTGCCATTCACAATTTTGGACTTAAGGGTCGAGTCACGTATATGTATAATATCATTAACACAATAGCAAAAAAAATACATAGAAATATTTACATCATATTTGAAAGTCGATGGTTCTGTAGTTTAACAAAAATTATCTTAAATCAAAGTAGCTGGCAACCCGTCGATACATAACACCGTAGCCAAGGATGTGAGACGTTCTTGGCTTAGCGACATACCCTTAACCAGTTTAGCGATCTTATGGCCAGCCCCGTAATATTTATAATCATTAACAACACCTTCAGGGATCTTAATCAAAATTTTAACAATAGTCTAGCGAGTTTCGTATATTTTATCAGTATTTTCAAGAGACAGTTCTATTTAAAGACTTTATAACGCCCAGTGAGAGCAAGTTTAGCACCGTTGTGAGTCTCAGGGAACTCTGCGGCACTAAGCACCAGTCTACCCACAGTGCTGAGTCTGTACACGGTGATGCTACCTACAGTACCTGGGAGTGCTGGCAGCTGTCGCGTTTTAAGGATCGGGTTGTGCAGTGTGCTGTCTTAAGGAAAATATCAGAGGTCTTACAATCTGATTTACAAGGAAAGATGGACATTATGAGCAAAGACAGTAGCTTCAGTAGACCAGCAAGTCTTTGGTAGGCAGCTTATACTGAGGCATAACACACACACACACACACACACACACACACACACACACTCTACAAACCATTGGGCTGGATTATTACTTGCTGTCCTGTTGAGATTACAGATCTTATGGCAGAAAATACATATTCAATACCACACCTGCATAGGATCACTACTTACTGTCCTGTCCAGATCTCCCTGAAAGTCTTATGGCAGAAATTCTAAAGGCCTGCATTGGATCATTATTTACTGTCCTGCTCAAGTCTCTTTACTCGTCTTATGACAAAGATACAGTAACAGATCTCTATAAAGATTATCTGTCTGTCTGTTTGTTCGTCTGTCTCCACAGTCATTTTATATACAGTGCTTTAATATTCTTAGCTTCGTTTCATTTCAGTAATAACATCATAATTTTTCTGTTGGCGAATCTCTTGTCATTTTCACGTGCAGTAGTAATAGCAATAGTAGAAGTATTAGCAGCAGCAGTAGCAGCAGCAGCAGCAGTAATTCGGCAATAAGCAACTCAGAATCATGACAAACGATTTTACGTACTATGAGTGACGTCATTTTATGACGTTACGAAGCCGTGCCCTGATTGGTCGGTTCCATATTTAACTACAGGTCGTCAATATGCATCTTGAACGGGTGACCACAAAAAAAATATCCCCTGTATATCTTTCAGCCATCCACCATCAGCCAGCCTTCCACCCTGTTCACACCACTCTCATTCATATACCAGTCCTCTTCGCCTCTTCCCTCATCTCACCCTCGTTCTCCCCCTCCCCCTACTCCGCACTCATTCACGCGCCTTCTCCTAGTTGATTTTTCGTTCTCCCTTCTCTCCTTGCGACCAAACCAACACAGTGTACTTCTCCTAACCCTTCCCAAAGCATTCACATCAACACAACAACTCTCCTCTACTTCCTCACACATCTGTCTGTCTCTCCACTTAACTACACGTGCCCCTCCTCAGTAGAATCAACTCAGGCTACAGGATCAGCGTACCTGCTGCCCAGATAGCCACGTCTTCACCCCCGTGTGTCTCTGAGATGGGCGGCATGGGAACGGCAGCCAGACTGCGGTAGTTCTTGTCCCGTGTGTTCACCTCGCTGGGGTCATGTCGCTTCACCTGAGGGAAAAAGAATAACGGGAAACTAAGTGGGAGCTAAGGAAACCTGCCTACAAGAGCCAACTGAGACTAAAAGGATAATTACCTTTTCCTTAAACCAAAGCAATAATTCTTCCTCCTTGTGTTTACTGTAATTTGTCAGTTTATGTTCGTACTTGATCTTCAGCGCTATCGTTCCCCTGATTGGTAAACTTTGTACTGGATTGTATATAAAGAAACTAAACTAAAAAAAATGGCACACAGATTCTTTTTATTTTATTCCTTTTACCTCCAGATGATTCAGCTTATGACAGTTCTTGGGTAGACTTAGGGTTTAAGAGTGGATCCCTGTCAATTTACAAGTGTCACTCCTAAGCTTGGTAAAATCGTGTGGTATTAGGAAGATTGAAATGTACATCTTTAAATGGGATGGGTTAATGAGATCAAAACAGTGACTCTCTGATCGCTACGCCAAAAGTATTACCTTGATCCTACTCTTTCCCTGGTCCAGTCAGATTACACGAGGTAGCTGTTTATTCAGTACCAAACATTGACCTTCAACTAACCATTCTCTTACCCAGTCAGATTAAAGAGGTGACTATCTAATTATTACTCTAAAAAAAAACATTAACTTTAAACTTGTCTAATATCCAGTCGAGGGAGATATCAAATCAACACTAAACAAAAACTTTACACTAACTTCTCTCACTTCCAGCCAGAAAAAAGAAGCAGCTCTCTAAATACCACCGTACTAGACAATAACTCCACCCTCACCTTGCCATCATCCACGGTGTAGTTGTATCCCGGGCCATTGGTAAACATGAGTGTGGTGTATGGTAGATCATCCACAGGCGACTTATCCCCACTCAGGCCTGTGCAAAAGAGTGGTTGAGTTATGTTTACCTTTCTGCACACTTTCCTGTCAAATTTTCCTTCTCTTTCTACTCAGTTTTTTGCTACATTCTTGCTAGTTCCCTTGCTTGAGGTCTATTTCTACCTGTCTTCTGTCTACTTGCTTCCATTAATCGTGAAATTTGATTAACTTTATTTTTTACGTAAACATGAGTCTCCTTGGTTACTAGTCAAACCAAAACACTAATCTGACAAGTAGTGACTATTAACTAAAGTGAAGAGGGTAGGAATCACTATCAGGTTAGAGGAAATACACTGCTTTATGGAAGGATGTATGAATGACGAAGAACATGGAAGAAGTGGAGGAAGACCAAGTTAAGAAGCTCCCTAACACCTCTTCCTGAGCGATTTATTTTACTTTACATTATCGTCCTCTTCAGTATTGCTTAAATCATTCTAATATCGTCATACCCTGCATAGGTACGGTAGCAAATTATATCAACTTGTAGGAACCAAAAATAAATAGCTAAGGAACAGGTGTTAGGGAGCTTCCTTTACCGACGAGAATACTAACCCAAGAAGAGTCAACAGAACACACTGACTCTATCGAATTAGCCAGGTAAGAACAAACGCACTATAGGTTAATGACTAAGCCGAATACTAACCTAGGATATCATTGCCTCTTTTGGGGTAGCCGTTTATGGTCATGACGTGGGAATGATCAGCAGTCACCACCACCAGCGTCTCCTCCAGGTCAATCTCCTGTGGTAAGAAGAGTGGAAATGACATGGAAATTACTCGATAGCATTCCTTTAGACTACGATATGCAACTGTTGAATTTACGTCTCAGGTCCCTAATTTATTTCTAGGTACTTCTAGAGTGAGGTATAGGGATGAACACACACACACACACACACACACACACACACACACACACACACACACACACACACACACACACACACACCGTGATCCAAACATACATGCATATATACACACATACTTCAAACATACGAGTACATGCCAATACGTACCTAAACAACTAACAAGAGCATCCAAAGGAACACACACACACACACACACACACACACACACACACACACACACACACACACACACACACACACACACACACACACACACACGCACACACACCTGCAGGGTAGCGGCCACAGCGTCTTCCATCGCCAGTGTCTCTTCAAAGGCCCGGTATGGCAGGTTGTCGTGGAGGGCGTGATCAATCCGCCCTCCCTCGATCTGGCGCGGAGGGAGGAAAAGTAGCACTCAAGAAACACTCAAAAGTAGCACTCAGATTCATTAAAGTAACACTGAAATTGACCAAAGTAACACCCAAATTCATCAAAGTAACACCCAAATTCATCAAAGTAACACTGAAACTGCTCAAAGTAACATTCAGATTCATCAAAGTAACACTGAAATTGCTCAAAGTAACACTCAGAGTCATCAAAATAACACTAAAATTTTTCGAAGGAACACTCAAATTTTTGGAATTGATAGACAAGCCCAGCCTAAACCTATTCCAAAATGAAGGGGAAAGTAACATTCAAGTAACACTCAAAGGTTACACTCAGATTCGTCAAAGTAAAGCTAAATCTCCTCAAAGTAACACTCAATGGTGGAAGTGATAGATTCGTCCAGCCTCAACTTGCTACAGAGAAGTGATAAAAGTAACACTCAAAGATTATGTAGTATTGTAAAGTAACAGTGGGTCAGGAACGATAACAGACTGCCTTAACCTGACTTGGAAGTAAGGAACATTGCTTATATTATTGTTCCTTAATTTCACGGTGATTAGCAGTCATTTTAACCTTTTCAGTCCTATTATCATTATTATTATTATTATTATTATCGGTACCATCAGACGGTTGTACTCAGGCGAGGGAAGATTTTCGAGGTCACGGAGTGAGAGATAAACTTCAAAAAAGCCCTTAAACAGAAAAAGCACGTCTTTCGTTTAAATAATTCGTCTGTAAAGAGAGAGAGAGAAAAAAACACGTCATTGGATTGAAAAGACTGATAATATTGTACAGGTCAGCAGGTGTCAGTTTCAGATATGTATGATGGGGTAGATGGATGGATAGTAATATAAGTTTGTAAAGAATATGATTAGTGGATATCAATTTCGGTAGAAGGGTAAGATCGAAGGATTATTAAAAAAAAAACTGGGACTGAGAACTGAGCAGAATTAATTAGAAAATAGTATCCCTCGCTTTTCCTGACACTGTTGAGCTGTCAGTGGCATATCTGTTAAGAACGAAAACTAGGAAGTGAGGAAAAAGAGTATTGGGAGCTACTGGAAGGCATTAAAACTAAGTACTAACCAGAAGAACGTATCCCTTGTCATTCTTCTCGACCATGTTCTTTGCTGTTGGTGTTATGTATGTTAGTGGGGGAAAAAAGGAAAAAAGAAAGCAGATTGAGGGCCACTGCAAGAGGCATTAAAACTAAGTACTAACCAGGAGAAAATATCCCTTGTCACTCTTCTTGACCATGTTCAGGGCAGTGAGGGCCATGTCTTTCAGGGAGGGTGGACCTGAAGCACCTCTAAACCGGTCCACTTCGAACGGCAAATGAGAGTCGGCGAAGAGACCTGAAATATTGCAAGTATCGTTATTAATATCCCCAGTTCGTCTTCTGTCTTTTTTATTTTTTTTCTGACACTGGGCACTTTATTCAGTTCGGATTGGGTAAGCATTTAGGAGGTCGGTTGCACTCCAAAGGCTCTCCGAAGCGAGTCACCTGGAAGGGCATGTGAAAGTCTATGAACAAAGTAACAAACCTGCGATATATTACGCTTTTGTTGAATTTACAGACAGTTTAGACTTCTTCTTTGCTATAATCAGGCCAGGTGAAACTACATTATTGTTATTATTATTATTATTATTATTATTATTATTATTATCTTCATCATCCTCTCGACCTCTTTTCCCTCCTTGCTATGGGATCAGGTAGGTTTCAGAAAGCCAGGAATGTAGAAGATGAAGCAGAAGAAGAAGAAGAAAAGAAGGAAAGGAGGAGGAGGACGAGGAGGAGGAGGACGAGGAGGAGGAGGACGAGGAGGAGGGAGAAGAAGAAGATGAAGAAAATATACGACCTCTCTCTCTTGGTATACAGAAATACTAGAGGAAAAAGTAGTTCATCTTTATCCATTACTACCTGTTGGATCCACCTTTCTCAGGCCCATGTGGAAGGTACTATGGTGGACTGCAAGATGGTATTCCTCCTTTCTGTAGTCCACCATCCTCCTTTTGTGGGATAGAGAGGGAGCTGAGGGACGTTTGCGATATGCCAGTGCCACCACGTGAAGGCGTCCCTCTCCAGTATCCTCTATGCTAATACTAATCACAAGAAGAAGGGGTTCCAGTTCTAAGTATCTGTTCATTTATTTATCTATTTATTTATCTACCTACCTATCTATCTGTCTATTTATCTGTCTATCTGTCTATCTATCTGTCTATCATCCAACAGGAAATCCGTCTCACTGACATTAACAGAGTGCAGATCGCCAATAGTTGTGACGTATTGAGCCACGTGACCTACTCGCCTGTCTCTCTCTGTACCTGTCTATCTATCTATCTATCTGTCTATCTATCTCTCTATCTTACCCAGCAGGAAGTCCGTGGTATTGACGTTGACGGAGTTTAGTTCGCCCTTGGTTGTGACGTACTGAGCTGCGTGGCCTTCCTTCCGCCTCTCTTCAACCCACTCTCTGGCCAGGTTTCGCCCGTCTTCCCTTAAGCACGTGAAATTGTCGATCTTCCCTATACCCGCTCCAAAAGGCTGCCGACCTCCTCCAAGAATCACCTGCAAGAAAAGAGCTAGGTCACAAGAAAGAAAGAAAGAAAGAAAGAAACGCTGACAATCTCATCCTAGCATCACCTGAAGTAAGGTTAGGTCGCTTAGAGTTACTTGCCCAAATTACTTATCACCTTCCAAAATCTATCTGTATATAGCCAGAGGCCTTAATCCCGTAAGGGGTGGCCACAAACAAATCGCCTCCACGTCGCCCTGCCCCCTGCCATTTCGCTACCCTCCTCCAGCTTACATCCCTCTCCCTCTCTCATGTACCCCTCTACTTCATCCCACCATCTCATCCTCGGTTATTCTCTTCCTCGCCCCTCTCCCTCCTCCTCCACCTCACTCACACACACTCTCCTAGTCAGTCTCTCATTCGCCATCCTCTCCACATGGCCAAACCACCTCAGTGTATGCTAATGCTTTCTACCACATCCACACATCCACACCACAACGCTCCTTCACTTCCTCATTTGTCTGTCCGTATCTCCTTGTAATTCCACATGCTCCTCTCAAGTAACTCACTTCCACCGCCCCTAGAATCACTCGTTAGAAAAGAAGTAAGTGAATAATAATACTTAGAAAAAAAGTGAGTGAATCATAATACTTAGAAAAAAAAAACTGTGTGAATCATAATACTTGGAAAAAAAGTGGGCGAATCAAAATACTTAGACAAAAAGTGAGTGAATCAAATTACTTAGACAAAAAGTGGGCGAATCATAATACTTAGAAAAATAGTGAGTGAATCGTAATACTTAGAAAAAAAAGTGGATGAATCATAATTAAGTGGCGGGGGACCTTGTACAAGCACCTCCATTCTAAAATATTGGCATACTTAAAATTACTTGTTCTGAATGGACGATGTGTCTCTGTTAAAGTTACCTGTAGTGAGGAAGAAAGAAAAATACCTATCGGCTATCCTAAGGATGGAGGGTGAGAGACTGACGAGGAGAGGGTATGTGAGTGAGGTGGAGGCCGAGGATGAGATGGAGGGATGGAGTGGAGAGGTATATGATGGGGGGAGGGGGTGAGTTGGGAACAGGGCAGTGAAATGGCGGGGGACAGGGCGACGTGGAGGCGATTTGTTTGTGGTCTCCCCGTACGGGATTAAGGCGTCTGGCAATAGATAGATAGACTGTGCTAGGGTCATTGAGGTAGACAGTCATCATACGCTGTCCCTGTTTGCTCATCCTCCTAGAATGACCTTCCGTAACACATCCAGGGCACTTTAAATTAGTCACCCTGCTGATGACCTGGAATCACCTACAATAAAAGGTCAGGTCACTCAAAATTACCATCTCCAAAACACTTAATGATCTTTTGATTACCTCTAATAACAAGAGGATCAGATTTTTAAAGGTTACTTGCTTCAAACGTCGGCAAATCTTCTTCTTTTAGTATCGCCTATGACAAAAAAAATCAAGACAATTAGGACTTTCAAGACCCAAGCGAAGCGTAAAAATGTATCTCAGTATCAACAAGAAACAATCATACTCTGGACTTTCATTTTGTTGACCGGCCAGCTCATTGAGGGATGGATGCTTGCCGACGATCAAGGAAGTGAGGTGAAGGCAGGAAAATAAAAAATGTGTATAAATTATAACTCTTGAGACTAAATATATGTTACTGATAATGTACCTCAAGCGTCTGTAAAAGCAAAAAAAGAAAAAAAAAGAAAGAAAGAAAGCAAATAAAAGGATGGGAGTGTGCAGCAGGTTAAGCAAGTGCCATATGTCTGACCCAATACAGCCTTGGCAATCTGGACCAAAAGCTGGTACACTGCAGCGAATCTCCTTTCTAATGATGGACCACTTAAATGCTGAGAGAAAGTAGTCAGTGGTTAGTGGTATTAGAGGAAAATTACAATGATCCCCTTCACCACGACAGGTATCTCCAAAGCTGAACAGTGGTAGTAGTAGTAGTAGTAGTTGTTGTTGTAGCCCCATGTTCACCTGAAAAGCAGACCCCGTGGAGTGCAGGCTAAAAATTTCCTTCACCAGCAGCCCACCATCCTCCTTTCAGGGGATAGGGAGGAATTTGAGGGGCGTTTATATAGCCAGTCAGTTCTGCCGTCCAGTTATATCAGTACCTCTTCCTCTCCAGCGCCTCCGAGCTCAGTGAAATCGTCTGGCGTTATAGAGAATACAGTGCCGTGTGTGTGTCGTCCCTGATAAGGTTAAGGACAACATTGCATCCCATTATCAGTCCATTTATCGATAACCACAAAAGCCAAATAAAACAAAATCTGGAGGTAACGAGAATAAATCCACATGACTTAAGCGTATTGACAGGGATTTTGTATTCTATCATTGCCACATGTAGACAATTGTACATTACTTTTGGAGATTTTTTTTAATTGGGGAAGTTATATACAGCCTTCAGTAACCTGCTAGAGATCTGTCCTAAGAGAGAGAGGGAGAGGGGGGGGGAATGGAACATGGGATTGAAGAAGTTAATGTTCCTCTAATGCCTCCTACCTTAATATTCTTCCCCGGGTGATGGTGGACTAACTGATGTGCAATATCCGCACAACCCTGAACATCGTCGTCCATACTGCCGTCACACTCCCAATTCCGGTGGCCTGAGTGGGCGTAGGTGGCCGCGGGCGTGGCGTGGGTGATGCGGGTGGTGGTCACGATGCCTGTAGAGGAAGCGTTAAAGACAAGGATAGACCCAGCCAGTATTCTCCTAGGCACGTATTTTCGTTGGGTAGTGAAGGTCCCTAACACCTCTTCTTTACCGACTTATTTTTGCATATGGGTGGCCAATATACTTCTGTATGGGTGGTGGTGACGATACCAGGAGGAGTGAAGGAGCGTAAAAGACAAGGATAGACCCAACAAATATTCTCCTGGGCACGTATTCTCACTGGGTGTTCAAAGTCCCTGACACCTCTTCTTTACCGACTTATTATTGCATATGGGTGACTTATACACTTTCTGTAGGCTATTTATGCAGAGTATGGCGATCTTGGAAGGATTAATGTAACACAGAAGAGGACACTAAGTTATAATTAAGCAAAATAAATCGCTTAGGAAAAAGTGTTAGGGAGCTTTTCTTACGACGAGGATACAAGCCCCAGACTAGAGGAGGAGGAGAATGAGGAGGAGGAGAAGAGGAAGAGGAGAAGAGCAAAAAGAATACGAAGAAAAAGAAAAGGTGGAAGAATTAGAAGATTTAGATTCAACACCTGTCGAGAGAAGATTAAGAATGACAATTATTTTTTGCGACCGCCCAATCTTCATATCTTCTATACACCCATCTATCTATCTGTTTATTTATCCATCTATCTATTCCTTGCTTTTCTATCCATCTTTCTATTTATCTATCCATCTATTCCTTGCTTTTCTATCCATCTTTCTTTGATACCAGTCAGTCTCCACTTATCTATCAACTATCAGTCTCTACATGTACCCCTGCCTTCTTTCTAGCTTTTACATATCTATCTACACATCTGTCTATTTATCTGTCAATCCATCTCTATCTATCTGTCTATCTATCTACCTATCTATCGCTCACCAGTGTCCTTGCCAGCGTCCTGTGCCCACTCAAGAATGGAGGGTGTGTGGTGTTTGGGATCCCTGGCCTTCTCACAGTCGCCTAGCGTCACCTCAGGACCCAAACCCAGCGTGTAGTAGTTGCCCTTCACACCGCACAAGTAGGCCGTGGCGGTGGCGGCACTGTCTGGCAC
>NC_136972.1:28488776-28506276 GCF_032717465.1 Coenobita brevimanus | reverse complement strand
CTTATATATTTCGACTAAATTGCCTACCTTGGCCCTACACACCTGACGAATCAACAGAGGACTGAATGATAGACGAACATGACTCCCATCTTTGCCTAATATTCCTCAGTTTCAAGGGAGTGGGTAAGATCTAGGAACTGAGAAAGGAAAATAGAAAATTTGTTTGAAAAATACCCCCCCACATTCCTTCATTTAAGATTAGCATTATTTATTTATTTATTTATTTATTTTTTTGCTGCATTTCAAAAGTTAACAATTATCTATTACTCAAGTTTGGAGATTTTCGACTTCGTTTTATAGGCTATTACCGTCCACTCATCAAATAAGCCATAAAATTTCTCTACTATAGCCCCATAGCACGTAGTAATTCACCCCTCATGCAAATCTTAGAAATATTTGACCGCATCCCACAAGCCAATACCATCCACTCATCAGGTGAACCTTAGATATTCTCGACTGCATCTCACAGGTAGACTAGAGATGAAGTGCTCGGATAGAGAGGGTTCATGGGAAGGTTTTACTGTGCTCTGGGTTGGGTTCTGACCACTGAACCTCCCTCCATTGTTTTTACTCTGATGGATGTGATTTCGAACCCTGACCTTTTGACTTCGAGGCTACTACATGCAGGACCCACCCAGCCACTAAAAGATGTACTCAATGTCGACCGTGCTGAAGGGCATCAATAAAGATGAGTTGCATTGATGATTCGTAAGTCACAAGGACAAAAGAACAAGTGAGTGAATACTGAAGTCAAGTATATCTTAGAGGATAACTCAGGTGTGTATTTAATGTTCAGGTAAACTGAGTTGCCCAATCGTTTCCACAAGTGTCTGATCGCATATAGTCAGTCTGTTTATGTTTTTTTTTTTTTTTTTTTTAATGTAAAGAAGAAGGAAACAATGGGTGGAAGTCCGCCAGATTGTTCCCTTCAGGAAAAAAAAATAATAAAGCCAAATTCAAGATTCTTTCATTTCGAGATGCCTGGACACACAACGTTTAAAAGACTGGAGGTCATAGGCAGTACGAACTACAGAGGAAGGAAGACAGTTAAGAGCTGACTTGTTGCATACGTGCAGGACTGGTAGTAACGGTTAACTCTTGCATAAGAAAGTTGGACAGAAAAGGGATGAGAGTTTGCTGCTAGACAGGTGCTAGCACCCTTTGTTGTGATGGTGTGATGCAAGCAGATAGTTTAGAGGGGCAGCAACCACTGAAGTAGAGATAGAAAAGAGACAGATGCAGCGGTGCAGCGAAGAGACAGAGGTTGTGGGGAGCCAGTAAGAGGAGGAGAATTAGTGAGACGAAAAGCCCTTGACTTCACTTTGATGGGAAGAACAGTATGTGGGGAGCCTCCCAACACATGAGAGAATTAAACCCGTGTAAAAAGTCAACATTTGTGCGGGGGTAAAAAAAGGACCGGAGTCGGTTTACCACACTCAATCTCTTGGAAGCTGATTTTACAAAGGAGTCTCCTCCATATCAGTGTCGTCGGCCATCAAGCTGCCCTCCCTTGAACTCACACTACCTTTGCTTCAACTCTCACACCGCCTTCAGTCATGTACTTCCCACATCATCCCTGTACCTCATCTTCAGTGTCTTCCCTCTCCACCTTAACATACACTCCCCGAGTCAATCTATCGTCCTCTACTCTCTACCCAAATCATGGATAGATAGACAGGCAGATAGACAGATGGACAGGTAGACAGACAGATAAATAGACAAATATAATCAGGTGGGTGGATGGTTAGTGTTTTTTATGAACACTTCCCGAGTCGTCCAATTAGATTCAGTCCAGGTGCAAATAAAACTGGTTCCATATTTACAGACATTCTTGAACCTCAGCTGCGTCTACGATTCCCTCTGTACATCTTTACCCTCACTCATACACCTGCCATACACTTCACGGCCAAACCAGAGAGTAAAAAATAAATTACAGAATACCGAGAGACACAAAAACTTCCGCCAACAGTAACTTATCATGGAGACTTTAATGTAGAAGTGGTTTACGGGTTTACGATCTTTTATAAATGGCTGAGTTCTCGTTTTCTGTTATCTTAATGGGGCGACTATTGTGATTTGGGGGCTTGGTTTTTGCTGGAGGGAAGGTCGGTGGGTGAAGGGGAAGGACGAGCGGAATATTTCAAGCAAATGTCAAGAGCCTTATTTAGAAGTAGGGGAGAGGGAATTAGGATGCAAATGAAGTCCTGAATTTTACAGGTACGCAGCACCCGTCTGTCACCGAACTCTTGGTCTTATTTTACGAGACCACCCGCAGAAGATAACGATAAATTTCTGCCTTCATTACGGTAGTAGTAATCAATATAAGTGACTTTTCTTCTACTGCATTTCCTTCGCAAATTGGTCGGAGATTACCACTAGAGGGAAGGAGGGGTCACTTGCGAAAGAAAAAAATAAATAAATAGAATCATTCTCTCTCTCTCTCTCTCTCTCTCTCTCTCTCTCGGAAAAGCGAATTCGAACGTAAAAAAAGCGAGACTGGACTAAGAAATCATTATCAAATTCTCTTCCTACCTTTTATGGAGCAAATGTTTAGCTCAAGTTTTTCTAATCTGGCCCACTTCAGACGATTTTATTCAGCTGAGGAGAAGCCCAGTCCGAGGAAGGGATAATACAGGAGTTAAAGGATATTATCATCCCTTCAGGTAAATAAATAAATAAGCAGCGAAAATTAATCAACTCTCATAGTCCCTTCTTTAGTCTGTCTTTCCACCTGCTTTGATGTAATATATTTATCTATCTATCTATCCATTGCCAGACTCCTTAATTCCTTAATGGGTGGCCACAAACAAATCGCCTCCATGTCGCCCTGTCCCCCGCCATTTCACTGCCTGCTTCCAGCTCTCAATCCCTTCTCTATATATTTATAATTCTCTTTATTAATGGAGTATTTGGCTTTACTCTTCCTTATTATTATTATTATTACTATTATTATTATTACTATTATTATTATTATTATTATTATTATTATTACTATTATTATTATTATTTGCTGCTACTACAACTACTACTCCTGCTACGACTATTACTACTTCTACGACTGCTGCTACTACTACTACTACTACTACTATTACCACTGTTACTACTACTACTACTACTACTACTACTACTACTATTATTATTATTATTATTATCATTATTATTACTATTATTATTATCATTATTATCATTAAAGGGACAAACACAAGACACTGCAGAAACATCCCAGCTATAATTCACCTTGGAAAAAATAATCTTAACTATGAAACAGACTGATCCTAAAACTCTTTATAAATCTCACTCCTGATTAGCTGAGAGGCAAAAAGGGAAGGGAGAGACAAGGATAACGGAACTATGGATTATGCAGTGAAGGGTTAAGATGTGATGATGATGATGATGATGATGATGATTGACGATGATTGATGATGATGATGATGATGATGATGGTGATGGTGATGATGATGATGATGATGATGATGATGATGATGATGATGGTGATGGTGATGATGATGATGATGATGATGATAGTGGTGGTGGTAGTGGTGAGGATAATGGTGGTGATGGATGTGATACTGCTACTGCTACTTCTACTACTACTACTACCACCACCACTACTACTACTACAAATATCTACCCTGCATCATTTTTTCACTCCCTACGTCTAATACCACAACCACGCCCACACCAGCACACTGAGCCATCTAAGCAACACATAAGGTACTGCCACGTGAGAAAATAAAGGAACATAAATCCTTATTCTCGTCGGGTAAGGAGCGTCCCTAGCACCTCTTCCTTAGCGATTTATTTTTGGATAGGGCTAGTTAAAATCACGGACAACTGAAAATCATGTAAATCCGCATATATAAATTCGAAACCCTCACGCTTTCTTAATGCCGTTCTTTATGTGATTTAACCTGTATTCTCGTTCGTTAAGGAAGTTTCCTAATACCTCTTCCTTAGCGATTTATTTTTGTATATGGGTGGTTAGTATCCTTTTGTACGTTATTTATGGAGAGTATGGCGATGTTTGAAGTATTTATGTAACACAGAAGAGAACCGCACTGTGTAATATGCAAAATAAATCGCTTAGGAAAAGGTGTTACGGAGCTTCCTTAACCGACGAGAATACTGGCCTTAGATGACATTGGGTAGTATTCTTAAGCGTCTAGGAAGCACACTAACACCTCTTCCTTGGCGATTTATTTTTTTATTCTTCTGTTAATATATTCGTTTGTGTTAATCATGCAATCTACGTCGATATTAAAAAGATATGAGGAGGAAAAAAGAGAATATTAAAGGGTAGTTTGGAAAATAAATCGTTAAGGAGGAGGTGCTAGGGAGCTTCTGTAGCCGAAAAATAACCGGGACTTAATTTACGCACCACGATTCCGATCCTAAAGGAGGTTTGGGGTTTTCTGCTATGTGAAGTGCCACCAGGGGCGTAAGTCAGTCACCTACTCTTATCCCCACCACCAGGAAGGGTTCGTCCTACTCCAAAAATCAATAAATAATATATAAATAAATAAATAAATAAATAAAGTAGATGTTTAGTTTCTTCCTGTGCACTCAGAGAAAATTTGGGAACTGTTTACCCAATCCTGCAATGTGTATGTCAGTTTTTTTTTTATATCCATGTGCTCATCATCCCCTGCTGTTGATCATTATTATTTTTGGGAAGGTGGATGACCCCCCCGAAAATTCCTGGGGGGTCAGGCTCCCTAAATATGGCATTGCAGGTGAGAGTCTACTGTACATCAGGTTCTAAGATATCAAAGGCATTCTTCCCTTCATTTCACTACTTATAATTTTTAGCTTGGTAAGGGGCTGAATCCCCCAGAATAAAGGTGGAACACTTTATATAGTAAAAGACATTACCGAAGAACCAAACGAACTGGCCTGAGAAGTTTCATATAAATCTACGTGCCCACTTTCCCCTACTTCTGATAGTTTTTATTTTCAAGAGAGGTGCTGACCCTCCAAGAATCAATAGGGGGTTACGCTTCCCAAATATCGCATTACAGATGAGAGTCCATTGTACAGCATATACTAGGATGTCAAAGCCATGTCTGCCATCCTTTCATTGTTTCTGAGGATTGTACTTCGGCTAGTGGGCCTGACCCCCTTAAAACTCATGGTTGCAAAATTGTTTTACTGTGAAAATCCTTTCCAGTAACCAGCTGAACTCCATTCAGATCCATCAAACAGCCTAATCTAGAAAGAGTTAAAGCACACACACACACACACACACACACACACTTTAACACCGCTCGCTGGTGCAGTGGTAACGTTCTCGCTTGCCATCTGGTAGACGGGAGTTCGCGCCTCGCTCAGGTTGCGAAAAGTTTCACTGACGAAGTGGGTGGTTACTGTCCCCCTGGAGCAAGGGGACGGGTGTGTGCGTGTGTGAAGGTCACAGCCTTGCCCTTAGATCGGACTATATGAGCTCTCAGCTCCCTTCCGGGAGGGTAAAAGCTGACGATCACGACCATCAAGTGATCCTGACCGACCCGGTGAATTACACACAGCCTGAATCTAACGCAACGGTATAGGGTGCTTTGCCGACGATGATACCATTCTGTTGCTCAAGATTGATAAATAGGTAAATAAATAAATAAATACGTCTTAGAGGTCGAGAGGTTAAGGTGTAGTATGCAAAACGTTACTGTGAATCACTTAGGAAGGACTGGTACAAATCACCAAACGAATGAAAACTGTCCTAAGATTATATTCACTCTTGCCGCCACTACGTACCGCCATCCGCTATGTCTTCGAAGTAATATGGTCACTCTTAGCTGATAAATTGTACGGGAGCAAAGGTTAATAAGTCACCTGGCGAGACGGGGATATTAATTTCTTTATGCGTACGTAAACACCACACCGACTCATGGCATTTGCTCGGAACATTACCTGCCTGACCTCATTTCAAACTCACCTTGGGGCGACATCCAGGTGACCAGCTCTTACTCAGGAACTTTAATATCACCTAAAAATAAATGTTCCGTCTCCCCTACACCGTTTCCGCCAGAGCAGGAAGGAAGGGGGAGAGGGGAGGGAAGTAGAAGGGGATAAATATAGTGGTGAGTGGGTCAATGTCGGGTCTGAGTTTGCTGCGGTAGGAACAAATATCAAGGGGTTATCTGCACCTAGGTTAAACGCATAGGATTATTATTTTTATTTTTATTTTTAATTATTTTTATTTTTTTTTTTTTGGTCTTGTTGCTACCCTAACTTGGTGAAAACTTTCTCTCTCTCTCTCTCTCTCTCTCTCCTCAGACCATTTTTTTTTTTTTGCTTTTTTTTATGATCTTGTTGCTACCCTGACATGAAACTCCCCTCCCCTCTGTCTGTCTGTCTGTCTGTCTGTCTGTCTCTGTCTGTGTCTGTCTGTCTGTCTGTCTGTCTCTGTCTCTGTCTGTCTGTCTCTCTCTCTCTCTCTCTCTTAGCACTGGAGAGACCTTTCTTGTCGGAGGAAATTAACCCTCACACTGCGAAAATATGGTTCCAGAGAGGGACGCCTTCACGTGGTGGCACTGATATACCGGAGCGACTCCACTGCCCGGTTATACAAACGTCCCTCAGCTCCCGCCCTATCCATGGAAGGAGGATGGTGGACTTCAGCCTGTAGTCCACCGAGTTCCTATCCAAATTAGCCTCGAGCCACAACACCAACAATGACAGGCAACGAGACAGATTCCAAGCCTGTTATACGTTACCACCGAATTCGGAAACTTCTTAGCGCCTTTCATTTTGCTGTTTATTCCAACTTTTTTACCTCAGTATTCTCATGTACTTCGCAGATTCGAACGGTGACGGTATTTAAAAAGTTATTAATTACACGTAAGAGAATATCGACTAGTAATATACAAAATAAATAGCTAACGAAAAGATATTACGAAGACCCTTACCAAAAAGAAGGGATTATAGTTTTGAAAGACTGAAAATGACAAGGAGAGAACAGAACCAGAAAGTGTGGTAAAATGGACCTACGATTTTCAGGGATATAGTACAGTTTTATATATATAGAAAGGGTCGTATTCTCGCCCTTTTAGCGACTTATTTTACATATTACACCTTATTATTTTCCTGTGTGTGATTTATGCCTATCATTCCAGCATCAACATTTATTTCTATACAAAGAAGAAAATACAACTAATTATTCTCATACATTTTATTTATTCTATATATACTTATCAGTTCCTCATCATTATAATTCTTTTTTTTTTTAATGCCAAGAAAAACGACATTATTTTTTTTCCTATAGGTTACATCGGATTTTTTTATGTTGATAAGAAAAAGCCAAAAAACAGGCTTCTCCAAAAAATTCTTTCCATGAGAAGAAAACACTGGGAGCCAAACTGGAGATCCATTTATTTCGGGATACCTGGAGCCACTGCGTTTAAAAGAATGGAGGTCGTAGGAAGTGGGAAATATGGACTGAGGAAGATTGCTAAAATAACATAAAACATTACAGCAATAAGTAGAGAAATAAATTGGTAAGGAAGAGGTGTTATGGAGGCTCCTAAGTTAACGGGGGGAAAAAAGCCCAAGAGGAAAAATGAGAAGGAAAAAACAGAACTAGGAAATGTGACAAGGCAGACACATGACCTGGTTTTATAGTGTAGGGTTCAGGTGGGTCAAATCTAACTAGTTTTTGTAGGAGTAGTCTTGACCGTGTAGAGGCTATAATCACTTATCATTGTGTGTGGAAGGGGGGAGCTAAAAAAGAGTGCTAAAGAGGGCACTTCCTGTTGTACGGTCAGAAAAACTAGGAGCGGAAGCAGGGCATTTCCACAATTTGAAGAGAGAGAGAGAGAGAGAGAGAGAGAGAGAGAGATGGTATATGATTTTGTTGCTCCAATTCTTTCGGCAGCTTTTTGAGAGGGGTACAGTTCCATTAAATAATCCTTTCCTATTAACAGTGCATCATAAGGAAGAGACATCGGTGCGCTCCACATCTGGATTCCACAATTTCTTCTTATACCTAGACACACTGTGGCGTGACGTTATATTGGTAAATGTGACGGTACAAGAACAGTGTATTATAGTGTTTCATTATATTATTTGTATTAGAGAGCGATTATGAATAACCATCTTGCAATTCCACGTTTTTTATCCTAGTGATTTTGGCATTAAAAGATGGAACAAAGATGGCAGTGAATCAGACTGTTTCATTATATTATTTGTATTTGAGAACGATTATGAAAAACCATCTTGCAATTTCACATTTTATATTCTACTGATTTTGCCATTCAGAGATGGAACAAATGCGTCATCCAATAAATGATAATCTACAAAATGTTTAAGTATACCTGTCAGCTTCAGGTGTGACTCATGGATTCCACGTTCATATTTAAGCATACGATCATTTAACCCACAGTGATTATCTGCCTTACTGCCCCTTGTTCAGCCAATAGTCATGGATAAATTACCAACCTTCAAAACACATCTGGGAGTTCGAGAAAATTCATGGAGAGTCCAATCCTTCCATCTGGACTGTTACTCATCCTCCATTTTTTAAAACTTGGTCTAAAAATGCTATCTCTCAATCTATAATGCTCAGCTGTAACAATAAACGCTAGAATATGTTGAAAGTCACGAAGAAGTGTCATGGAAAGGATGTGTCTTTTTCTCCCATTGAGGTAAGTGAAATAAGCTGCAAAAGGACGAAAATCTGGGCCAAATTAGAGGGAAGAGAGTATAGTTTTGCAAGATATCATTAGGCTTTAACTTCTTTGAGACGGTGTAAACGAACTTTCCAATGTGACCAAGTTTGATATCGCTTAATAGTACTTGATCTCATAATTATACTAATGGGATGAGGCCTGTGTGACTAATTAACCCTCTGATGATGAGACAACTCTAGTAATTTACAAAACTAATGCCAGATAGCTTTCCTCAGCTGAGAGTGTCATGCGAGTCAAAGAATGTTAATGTTGTCACTATCAACTCTCCCTTGATCATGATAACAGTAGAAGTAGTAGTAGTAGTAGTAGAAGCAGTAGTAGTAGTAAAAGTAGTAGTAGAGGTGGTGGTGCTGGTGGTAATAGTAGTAGTAGTAGTAGTAGTAGTAGTAGTGGTGGTGGTAGTAGTAGTAGTAGAAGCAACCCCAGACTCATCTGGACGTAAAGTGCTGGTTGAGTCCTCCTGCAGTCCACCATTCTCCTTTCGGGGGATAGGGAGGGAACTGAGGGACGGTTATATAACCTAACAGTGGAGCCGCCTAGTTATATCAGTGCCACCACGTGAAGGCTTCCCCATCCAACACCCTAACATTGTACTCCATCTAAAGCCAAATTATTTTCCTCAGTTGATAGTAAGCATAGAAGCCTGAGAGTGTTTATTCTGGTGCCTTTAACCCGTTCACGGTCGGAACAACTCTGGTGAAATGTTCCATCTAAATTCAAACTATTCTAATTGTTTTTAAGTGAGTCATAGTAGCCTTAGTTTGAGAATTAAGAAAAGAAAAGTTGAGGGAAAAACGTTAAAATCTCTATCTATCAATCTATAACCCAACCCCCTAATCCTGCAAAAGGGTGGCCGCAGACAAAACGCCTCCAAGTCGCTGTCACCCGCCATTTGACTGCCCTCCCTCCAACTCGCTCCCCCCTCCCTCATATACCTCTCAACTCCATCCCTCCTTCACATCCTCGGTCTCTGGAATCTAATCCCAATTAAATGTGATCTCACCGACATGGAAGATTTCGCAACACTTTTTTCTCGGCGATTTGTTTTTACTTATTTCACCTTCATAATGACTGCTGTGATATATTTTTTTCTCCTTCAATATCGACATATCTTTCATCAGTTCATTACATTTGGGTGTCCTATGAAAAACTAAATCGCTGAGTAAGAGGCGTTACGAAATCGGCTACGCATAAGGACCGTGGTACTTGAACATAAAGAGATTTTCTCTCTCTCTCCCTCTCTCTCTCTCTCTATTAAGCAAGTACGAATGACCTTTGCTGGTTAAACTGCAGACTAGTTGGGTCCAGGGCAAGACAGCGGTTCCGGGAGTGTATATAAACCGGGGCATAGCCAGGATTTTCATATGGGGGGGGGGCTGAACTTTGGTTGTCATTATTTTTGAGATACAGGGGCTTAGAATGTATTGTAACAGTATCCAAATCAATTATAAAAGAACTAGCGTTAAATTGTTATAAAAAAATCGAACCTGAAAACAGTCATCAATATATGAATAAATAAATAAATAATATAAATAAACAGTTCAATGAAAGCCTTTTTATTCAACTTAATACCATAGAAACGTGGGGGGGTGTTGTCTCCCCCCCCCCAGAGTGCTTGTGCCCATGATTGTAAACAAAGAGGGTAGTGTTGTCATATGAAATGGAGACTTCGTTGTACCTCTTTCTCAGCTATTTATTCCCCATCTTTAGCCTTAATATCCTTAATATCCTCTAATATCTTATAAGTGCATAAGTTAATATAAAGAGAACGTAAATTACATACTGAAGAATATTAAGGAATAAATATGGAAAACATCTCCAAGGAACAGATGCTACGAAATCTCTCATATTATCCTAAACAC
The DNA here is from genome assembly GCF_032717465.1 of Coenobita brevimanus. Taxonomy (NCBI): domain Eukaryota; kingdom Metazoa; phylum Arthropoda; class Malacostraca; order Decapoda; family Coenobitidae; genus Coenobita; species Coenobita brevimanus. Next base: position 28,495,733 of record NC_136972.1, on the reverse strand, counting down.
AGCCAGTCAATAGAGATTATATCTTTTTCTTTTTTGCCTCTTATCAACTCTATTCAGCAACTGACATTGACCTTTATTCGTATAATTGAAGTGTAATAGAGCGCACAGTCAGACATAGCGGTTGCGGGAGGAAGTGCAAACATTTTGAAAGTACAACTACGGCACGACATTCTTCACCCCATGATAGGGTTGCCAAATCCAAAATCACAAATCCCGCTAACTTACACTCTCAAGAACCGATATGAGTGTTGCTAAATACAAAAATTTCGAGAACATTACAAGGAAAAATGCTATAATATCTCGAACACCGTCAGGTCTATGAAAAACCTCTAAAATAAAGCTAGATATCTTTCATCTTAACCCAGCTGGATGTTAAAGTTTTCCGCTAAATGTGAGCAAACATCTAATCATAAGAAAAAAACGCAACCTTGGTAACCTCTCCCGTGACATAATGTTGCCTCATTCCTTGTAGCTTGACCTTTAAAACTGTCACTGATCAGAAACGAATATCTCCAACTCTAGCAGAAAAAAAAATAGCACTACCTTGGCAACCCTTCCAGTGACGCAATGCTGCCTTAACCGGGATCAGCTGAGCGCCCATTGTCGGGAAGCGTAAAGCCAAAAGTTCGTGGCATGTTTTCCTTTTTTTTTCATCCTCCTTTTGGTGTCTTGTCGTGAGGGGAAGACGAATATATAAGGCTGAAGAATGACAGAATCAGGTTAAGGTAACGCACAGTGTATTCAAATGGAGCAAAAATTGGCTAGGAGGGAAACGAATGTCAAATATCGAGGCACGTCTTTCCTTTTTCCTCCAGTGCCTTGTCGTGAGTGGGAGGAATATAAGGTTAAGGAAAAGTGGAATTAGATCAGGCTAAATCTGAATATATTTAAGAGTAAGATTAAATTAGCTGAAAAGGGAAACAATGCTGGTCAAATGTTCGAGGCACGTGTCCCCTTTTTCTTCTTGTGGCTGCTGGTGCTGGAGAGGGACGCCTTCAGGTGGTGGCACCGATATGACCAGGTTCCTTCACTGCCTAGCCATACAAACGTCCCTCAGTGCTCTCCCTATCCCCCCAAATGAAGATGGTGGACTGCAGGACAAGGGTAAATTCAGCCTGCAGTCCACTGGGTTTATATTCAGATGAACCTGATTTGCAGCTACTGTTACTACAACTACTACTTCTACTACTACAGTACTACTACTATTTTTATTATTATTATTATTATTATTATTATTATTATTTTTATTATTATTACTGCTACTACTAGCACTACTATTACTACTACTACTACTACTACTACCATCATTATTACTGTTACCACCACTACTACTACTAGTACTACTACTGCTACTACCATTACTTGTGCCTTGTAAGGAGAACACGAAATAAAAGGTGAAATAATGACAAAATTAGCTTAAAGATAAATCACAATATAAACATATAATAATCTAAAAAAAAAAAAAAAGAATAGCATAAGTTTTAGTCACGTAGCGCAGTTTGTTTTGATTAGCGATTTCGAGTAAGGAGCGGAAAGTGAGAGTCCAGACGAAGAAACTGACTGAAATTCTATCGCTGCAAAAAAGTATACCAAGAAAATATATTACAAAAGAAGGTGATGGGTTTAAATGACGTAAGAATGAAACTCAAAAGGATATACGTTGGAAAATAAAATAGAAAATGCGAGGTTTGACTGAGAGGGAAACGTACTGGATCAAAAGTTCGAGGTCTTTATCCTCCCCTGATCTGATGTGGTCTCTGTCTGGAAGCGGCGTTCAGACCAAATTAATTTATTACGTAAAGGGCTAAAATAACCTGCCTATCCATATACAGCATCTATCTGTCTGTGTATCAAACAACCTATTTGTCTATCTATCTGTCTGTCAATCAATCTGTCTATCTGTCAATCTCCATCATTCAAGCCTTCGACATTACCTGCTACACACACACACGGAGAGAGAGAGAGAGAGAGAGAGAGAGAGAGAGAGAGAGAGAGAGAGAGAGAGAGAGAATAAACCAGAAATAAGCGAGAATAAACCCAAAGGTGAACCATTTAACCTGAAACGTAAACAGAAAGTCAAGAATTCGTGCGCTATGTCCCCCCCTATGTGAGAAAATTAAAGCGAGGATTGAGACGAAGAGAAATGAACTCAAATGAAGGGGGAAAATAAGCTTCAATGAAGAAAGAATCACATCGAAGGAAGGAAATGGAAAATAAGATGGAAGGAGAGAGATCTGGTTGAAAGCGAAACGGACTAGGTCAAGAGATCAAGGCCTGAATCTTCCTCTGTTATGATGTCATGGGTGGAGGTGAAGGTAATGTTCAGGTGAAATGAATTTATGACGTGAGGAGCTAATATACTGCACGCACACGCAAGCACGCACGCACATACGCGAGCACACCCACCCACCCCCACACACACACGCAACCACGCTTTATGCCTTTCATTTGGCCTATATTCAGACGATTTTCTCAGCTTAGGAGAGGGTTTTTAGGCAGGAAGGATTAGATACCGCCTTCATTAACCCCTTCACAGATTTCCACCTTTTCTAAGCTAAGTAAGACCGTCTGGAAATAGCATAAATAAATAAGTAAATAAATAAATAAATAAGTAAAGATGAGATTAAAAAGGTTGAGCTTAAATTCAGACAGTATAATCCAAAAGGGAATTAAACTAAGAAAAGGGTTCGTATCCCCCTTTGTTTTGGTTCGCGACGCCGTGTATGGCAGTAAAGACGAAAGCTCGGACATATGAAAAATAAAACAAGAAAATAAACTCGAATGTATGAAAATTAACCTAAAGTCATACAATTTAAGATGAAAGGGAAAACATGAAAGTTAAAAGTTGAAGGCTCGTATCTCTATTGTGTTTTGGCGTGATGTACTATGTGAGGGATAATAAATGACTATAAAAAAAATAAATAACGACAAACGAGAAGAAAATTAAACTTGATAAGCTTAAAATATAACAGGTTAAGACAAAATAGGTCGAAAAAGAAAAGCTTGAAATATTACAGATTGACAAAGTAAGTCGAAAAGGAAACAGGGTTAAACCAAAAATTCGAGGCCCGTATCCCACTGCTTGGCTGGTGACTAATCGTAGACACATCAGCGAAAAAACAAATAAAATTAAGTAAAATAAAATAAAGCAAAATAAAGCACTAAAAGAAATAAGAACAGCATCGGGAAACAGAGAGACAAAATCAAACCGAAAGGGAAGCAGATCAAGTCAAAAGTTCGAGGCCCGTCTCCCGCTGTGTTTTGGCGGGATGTCGTGTATGGCGGCAAAAGGTGAGAGTTCAAACTGACGCGGCCGTGAGACTTGGACATGAACTTCCTCGTGCTATGGTTGCTTGGTTTTTATCCCACGAAACTGTGCCACACCCCAAACCTGAATGCTAAATCGTGGCTGCCCTCAAGCCCTAGCAGAGTTATGGGGTTGGAATGCTTATATTTTTACTTGACGGAGCGTATATTTTTACTTGACGGAACTGACGGGGTGACAAGGAGGGGCCAAGTCCTGTTCTAGTGGAGGGAGGGGGAGGGGGATTGTATACAGCGTGCACACATTAAATAATTCTAAATTTTAAATGGGGAGTGGGCTGTGAGGGGAGCCAAGCGGGACCCCTCCCTCCCTCATACCAGCTCCACTGACTGCCACTCCCACAAATCAACTATTAAATCGTGGCTGCCTGGAGCTCAATGAACTTTAATTACAAGGTACGAATGAGTCTCCTTGGTTACTATCACCGATTTATTTGTACCCCTGACGGAACTGGGCCACTTTCACAACTTAAAAAAGAAAAAAAAGCGGTGACATGATTTCCTACGAGCCTTACAACCATACGCTGAGTGAATTTGAAATATATGCAAAATCAATCAGGCAGAGAAACAACCATCTTCCCAGTATCGTCTGAAGAAAATTTACAACTGGCGAAATACAATGAAAACCCTATCTCTACCAATGGCTGTTTCAGATGGATCGATTTTTCCCATATGCATTCGTCAGACTGGGAAAATTCTGACTAATGGAGTGCGTTTGGATGGAGTATTTTTTTTCCCAAGACTAAATTTCCGTCTCACATGTTCCTCATATTTCTAAAACCCACAAATTCTCGTTTAAGTAATTGTTATGAGGCAGGAATGAGTCTCTCTAAATACCATAGTTCTTTCATCTTAACTTGGCCCAGATTTCCGCCCTTTTGCACCTTAATTTACGTAGTTCAGTGGCAGGGCAGAGCAGTACTATACGGCTCTGCATCCCATCCACAGAACTTCTTCGTGACTAGCACCAAATTGTATTGTTAGTCTACAGCTCAGCATTCAAAACAGAGAAGTGGCGATGCATACTTAACGTGTTTGATAAGGGATCATTATATTCAAATTCACCCTCCATTAACTGAGCTGATAAAGTTTAGGGATCCTTGTCAGGGAAAAAAAAAAAAAGAATCATGAACTTCCTTGTGTCAATCATGCTGGGGGAAGGAAAGGGGGGAGGGGGAAGAAGGGGAGGGGGTAGGAAGGAAGGGGAGGAGGAGGTGAAGAGGCCAGAGGCGTAAGGGCGGGGACTGGGAGGAGGGAGGGGTTGAAGGAAGGGAGAGGAGAGCGGATGAAGGAAAGAGGTGAGAGAAGTGAAAGTGTGAGGAAGTGGTAAGAGAGGGTGTGGGCGGAGGAAGGGAGAGACAGGGAAGGGGGAGGGGAGGGGAAGGGAGAAGAGAGGATGAAGGAGACAGGTGAGAGGGGTGAAAGGGTGAAGGAGGAGTCAGGGCGGGGTGAGGGAGGGGGTGAGAGAGTGAGGAGTGGCTGGTGATGCTGTGCCACACCGTTATTGCCATGATAAAGACTCCATTAGGTACTGTTCAGAAGCGAGGTCACATTTCATCTCTCTCTCTCTCTCTCTCTCTCTCTCTCTCGTTACCCTGTCTATCTTTTTATATCATCTCAGCGAGGAAGGTTATGTTTGGGGGCTGGTTTCTCTCTCTCTCTCTCTCTCTCTCTCTCTCTCTCTCTCTCACAACATTATCGAAAAAACTTTGGATGAAACCACTAAATTAAAAAAAAAGAGAGAACTATAACAAGAATAAGTAATTAAATATTGACCAAAAAATAATAACATAAAAGATGGAAGACATAAAGAAAAGATGGCACTGCTTAAACGGAGGTATGCATTCTCTGAGTTTTAGCCTGTAGTGGAGCTAATGGAGGCTGTAACTATAAATCTTTTGTTTAAAGTTCGATTAATTTGTTAATTAATCGATGGTATGGTTCTGTCACCCCCAGAATTATTAAGTGTGTGTGTGTGTGTGTGTGTGTGTGTGTGTGTGTGTGTGTGTGTGAGAGAGAGAGAGAGAGAGAGAACCTTGATATTTCACATGGCCATCTGACAGAAGAATTTTGAAAACTTGATCAAATCTGAAGGAGCTTTAATTACCTCCGCCCAAGGATGTTATGTTTTCACCCCTGTCCGTGTGTTTGTTGGTTGGTTGGTTGGTTTGTGAGCAAGATTACACAAAAACTACAGGACGGATTTCCACGAAACTTGGTAGTAGAATGGGCCTTGGCTCAGAATAGAATCCATTAAGTATTGGTGCGGATCCGGATAAAGGTGCGGATCCAGGATTTTTTTTTTTTTTTTCACTTTCTTTAAAATTGCGAGATAGGGCGTTTTTCGACATTTCCGTAAATTTTTCAGTGAATATTGCATGGATGTTGATGGCGGTGGTATGTGTTGTACTGAGTGCCATTATGTAATTGCCTTAAGAACACACACACACACACACACACACACACACACACAAGGAAGACTTTTATCATACCAGTCCATGTAAAAAAAATATATATATCTGAAAACTACCAGGCCAAAAAATGCGTCTAATCTCACAATCATCCGCCTTACGGGGAATATGTAATTGCCTTAAGAACACACACACACACACACACACACACACACACAAGGAAGACTTTTATCATACCAGTCCATATAAAAAAAAGTATATATATCTGAAAACTACCAGGCCAAAAAATGCGTCTAATCTCACAATCATCCGCCTTACGGGGAAAATCCTTATTGTTTTTTTTGTGACCATAACATTTGGGAGAACAAGGTAAAAGTTATATTGACATTTCAGAGGGCCGTGTCATATTATAAGAGAGAGAGAGAGAGAGAGAGAGAGAGAGAGAGAGACGAGTACAGAACCACTTGTGATGCGGTGTGGGGCCCATTTAACTGGATATCTGCGCTGTATTGCTAGACGTCACATTATAGATCTAGCGGAAAATTTTTGAAAAGGAGGCGCTACGAATCACCAAACAGGAAGATTCTTAGCGCATCACCAGGCCTAAAATGGGTCGATTCTCTTGATCAGTGACCTTATGGAGTAAAATCCTTGCTATTTCACGTGACCCTAACATTTGGGAGAAAACGTGAAAGCATTCTTGACATTTCACAGGACATGATATTATAAAGGCGATAAGCTTGTATTAAATCAATTGTTAGAGAGAGAGAGAGAGAGAGAGAGAGAGAGGGCAGGACAAGACCTGTTATTTCACGACATCATGTATTCGGAAATTTTTGAAAGCTTATTCAGAAGTGACGTAGACCTAATCCCACCTCTCTCTCTCTCTCTCTCTCTCTCTCTCTCACACACACACACACACACACACACACACACACACACACACGAAATGAGTTTTTTCTACTAAGTTATTTTATTTACCTTAGGAAAACCATTTACTGATAGAGTTAATAAAGAATCCATTTGTCACGCCCGTTAAAAAAAAAAAAAATCCATTATCTCCCCGTATTTTCGTGTCGCATTTTTTGGAATCTTCCTCATCTCCAGAGACATGAACTTAAGGACAAATATTCTAAGCTAACAGTTGGATAATGCCTTCTACTTACTCCTTCTCTGCTAGAAATCTGCCCTAAATTGAACAGAAAAATATTATAGATTTATC
>NC_136972.1:28481276-28483776 GCF_032717465.1 Coenobita brevimanus | reverse complement strand
TATATATAAAAAAATGGTTACAGTATTAACCTATGAATATCAATGGAGATATTTTGAATCTTTTACCCCTAGGCTTTCTCTCAGCTAAATAAAACCGTCTGACATAAATCCCTTCAATCCTGTGACTTATTTTTTTTATCTTACTATCTCCAGACGATTTTTTTTCAGCTTAGGAGAGGCTTTTGGAACTGGAGGGGTTAGAGATAGCCTTCATTAACCCGTTTTCTTCACTGCTAAAAGTCTATTCTAATTTTAAAAGTGAAAAAGACTGAAATATAAAAATGCACTGAAGAGAAGGGGTAATAGAAAAATAAATAAATAAAGAAATAAAATATGAAACTATGACATTGGACTGAAGGGGTTGATAATAAGAAGCTGTTCATCTGTAGCACACACACACACACACACACACACACACACACACACACACACAAAATGGCCATACGGACATTGTTCTAGGCAAGGTTTCGGCCCAGAGGCGCTGTGGCCGCTGCTATGTTTTTCCCCTCGCCGCAGTAGACCATCGATCTGGGAAAAAATAACCTTGATATATATCCCCAATCTGGCCTCCCTGCCTGCTGTTACTACACTGTGATGTGGGGTGCAGGTTGAACATGCCTACAGGGCCAGGGTTTTTATCCGAAAGTTCCCAGACACTTCCTGGTTATCCCCGCTTTTGTCAGAAATTCTTTGATGATTGCACCTTCTCCCCCCCTAACTCCAAATTGGGGACTCCCCTCTTTGGGTTTTACTTTAAAGAACCCTAAATTCTGGTCGTATTTCTCTCTGTTCAGCGATTATTAGTACCACGTAATGGCAGGAAATCTATCGGTTTTATGCAGATTTTTTCACGAAGTTTGGAGGTTTTGTATCTTTCAGTTGCATTACATTTGAGTAACAAAATTAAAAGCCAGAAAATATTTGACCAAAAAATACATCACGTCAGTAAAGAAAAACACATCAAAAAGGCTACTAAGGCCTGGTTTTATCCTGGTTTAGTAGCCTGGTTTTATCCTGGTTTAGTAGCCTGGTTTTATCCCATCTCACTGGATTGACCAACTTTTATACCCAGCTGGGAACCCCCGCCCCATTTGGGAAGCCCAGTTCTAACCTGACAAAGATCCGTAACTCCTTTCAGCCCAGCTAATGATCAGGTGTAGTCAAAATGGAGAGTACATATGAGTAATAACCAAGAAGACTCATCCCTGTAACTACCAAGAAGACTCATTCCTATCTCACAACTAAGTCTCGTCGAATATCAGGCATCTACGACTTAGTATTTAAATTGTGGGAGTGGCCCAGTTCCGTCAAATAAAAACAAATAGAATATAGTAGCCAAAGCCGTCCCACAAATTTCTTGCCTTCCTTTTTACAATACTTCAGGCATACAGACTTAATACGCAAAATAAATCGTTTAGAAACAGATGCTAAGAGGTCTTTTTAAAGCATTCTGCGGTTGTGCGAAAAATTAATCGGCAAAAAACAGATGATTTTAGGTCTTAGTTAAAAAGTGCCTCGTTCTCACCAGTAATTTGTTTTTCTCTTAAAGGGGAAAAGATAACCTTGGTAGCAAACCTCAATGTAGAAGTTACGCTAAAATTGCACATTAAATCAGTAGGCAGTGCTATGAGGGTAATGCCAAACGCCAGGACAAAAACTGGAGCATGAAAGGAGACTCAGGTAGCGTAGGTTGTTACATCAGCTGCCATCTTAATTGCACTTATTACGAAACTTAATCACTCTTCTTACGACAGACCGTGGATACAAAGGTCTGTTGTCTGCTCACCCCGTTATGGCTGGATCATCTCTGGCATTTTCAGGTGATTAGTGAGTCATAGGAATCTGAGAATAAGCACTATCACCATTAACTTGCATATTGTTTGGTTAGCTTTATTTTGATAGGTTTACTGATGATGGACGGTCTTATACAGTTGCTGAAAAGTCACAGAAACCTGAGGGTGTTAATACTTCCACGCTTATGCTGTCATGGTCTGGGTAACTCGAGTTCTATTTCCTCTTTCCCCAGACGATGCAGTTTAGGTAGGAGTGATAAGCAGCAGTGAACTATGGAACCGTTTCTTTCTTTGATTCCCCCTCTCGAGGTCGGGGTAACTCTGGTATTCTCTCCCCGCTATCCCCAGACGATGTAATGTAGCTGAGTGAGTCATAGGAACCTGAGTGTCAGTTAATATTTGTGCGACACAGTTTGAAAAGGTCTGTTGTCGATTACCAGTTTCAAATTGTGCCACATCCCAAGTTTATTTTTTTCCTCAGTTTCGATTACTTGAAACAAAGGGTTAAGGAACATAAGTGGACAGCAATTTTGATATTTGTGGGAAAAAAAAAAAATACTGATACCTTGCACCGTTTCGAACTGTCTCGGAACTTAGCAAGATTCGAATTAAACTTTTTAAATTCAGTGCATTTACTAAAATCAGAAAATACCCCAACTCCATAACGAAAGTAATAATAATAATAATAATAATAATAATAATAATAA
>NC_136972.1:28468776-28471276 GCF_032717465.1 Coenobita brevimanus | reverse complement strand
CTTTGGATTAATATATTTTCTAGTTTTTTTTTTTACACACTTCTAGCCAATTCACTAGTTTTTGCTAAAGACTTTCTGAGGCGTGTCAAGGATTGCAGCCTCATTCTTAATTTGTTGTCAGGTCGCCTCACCCCGTGGACGGGCATCAGAGCTTCGTTCCTGCTACTTCTAGACGATTTAAGGCACTGAGATCTGTTGCAGTGGAGGGGTTAGTGGTAGATGGAATAGTAATGGTAGTAGTTGTAATAGTAGTAGTAGTAATAGTGGTAATAGAAGTGGTAGTACAGAAGTAGCAGTAGTAGCAGCACTAATTATAATAATAATAATTGTTATTTATTATTATTATTATTATTATTATTATTATTATTATTACTGCTGTTCTTTTTATTATTAGTCGTAGTATTAGTATTATACTAAGAAGGAGGAGGAGGAGGAGGAGGAGGAGGAGGAGAAGGAAGAAGATAACACCTATTACAACAACAATAACAACAACAACAACAATAAAACTAATAGTAATAATAATAATAATAATAATAATAATAATAATAATAATAATAATAATCTGATCCTTCCTTTCTTACGAGCATCATTTTATTTCTCCTGTTTAAGAATGCACTAGGCCTTCAAACACACTTCGACCTTAACAGATAAAAGAATCCTGATATTATTCATAAATAAAAAACAAATCATCCACAGAAATATCAACAAACTCCCCCCCAGCCCCCCCAGAAAATCTCAAAACCGAAATAGAATATATAGGAGATAGAAAAAATTGAAACTATCCCCTCACCTGATGAAGTTATAATCAGCGCACCTTGATACTCCATACCCTTGTTCAGCATAGCCTACTTTCTTAGATCTTGCTGTTTCATCTGTGTCACATTGGCGTGAAAGAGAGAGAGAGAGAGAGAGAGAGAGAGAGAGAGAGAGGGAGGGAGGGAGAGAATATGCCAACGCCAAGTCATGCTCCGAATCAACGCCAGCTCACAATCACCGCCCAAATTTACCCTACTCATGTCTATGGCAAATATACTCTTCATTTTTTATTTTTTTGACCTATAATTGCCATCTCTCGAACTTGAATTGCGAGCTTGAGCAATAGATTAACACCTGAATACGATGCTAGTCACGAAGAAGAGCCGTGGAAAGGATGCAGAGCCGTAACATTGTCTTTTTCTGCCACCACTGAGTTACATAAGTTACAAAAGAACGAAAATCTAGGCCAAGAAGAGGAAAAAAATAGTAATTTATTAGTCTTTATCCTCGTCAGTTATGGACGCTCCCTAGCACCTCTTCCTAAGCGATTTATCTTGCTTATTACACTTTATTATCCACTTCTGTGTCATTTAAATCGTTCCAATACCACCATTTTCAATATAAATGCCATACAAATTCATATTAACCAGCCGTATCCAAAAAAAAAAATCGCTAAAGAAGAGATGTTACGAAGCTCTCTTAATCGACGAGTATACGGACCATTATCTCGAACTTAATACTGTTGTTACTTGGCGTAGATTCTTGTCCAGTTGTCATCTATCTATTTCTCTACCTATCTATCTATCTCTATCTGTCTGTCTGTCTGTCTATCCATCTATCTTGGTTTAATTCAGTAACGGAATGAGACAACACTACGGCCCTGCATCCTTTCTGTAGCACTTTTTCGTGACTAGCACCATATTTTAGTGTTTTCATGTTGTAGTTCAATATTTAAGATTAAAATATAGCAGTTTTGTGCCCAATGAACGTAAACATAGCATAGATTTACTCGTGTACCAGTGCTGGGTGGAGTTGATCGTCAGGAAGAAGAGAGGAGGAGGAGGAGGAGAAGGAGGAGAAAGAGGAGGAGGAGGAGGAAGAAGAGGAGGAGGAGGAGGAGGAAGAGGAGCAGGAGGAGGAGGAAGGGGGAAAACGAGACACAGAAGGAGGACTTGAAGTGAGTCAGATCAGCTAAAAATATATACAGACGAAGAGAACAGGCAACAAGAATTAGGCATATAATATTGTGACGATAGCCCACACCCTCGCATGTCACCACTTGGGCGCTAATACACACCATCCATATTGAACACATGCCAGAGCTGTCTCATTCAGAACTGGTGTGATGGTATTAGAAGGGGTGTTTTTATCACATGTAGATGGGTCTCGGGATAATCAGTAACGTGTGGGTTGGCGAAATTCAAATCATCAGTATTTTCCCTACTCCCACTTTAGAATCGAACTCCCATCCTTTCAGGCAGAGGGGAAATAAACAAATAGGAAGATAAAAGAAAAAAGTTATCTCAGTGAATGCTAAATTAACTTCAAAATAAAATCGTTAGTTTTTTTTTTTTTAAATTATGCTGAACGTAAACTTCAAGCGATAATAAAATTCTCTCTCTCTCTCTCTCTCTCTCTCTCTCTCTCTCTCTCTCTCTCTCAAGTCAGTCACCCTGATATCGTCCCAATTAACTACTTCCTTACACAGTTTTATTCAGCTTCGTTTAATCAACAAAAGAGGTCA